>NC_136153.1:8632548-8685048 GCF_965212315.1 Lampetra planeri
AGAATCCCTCGTAGAGCCATCCCCGTCTTCTCGAACCCTCTCGGACGATCCTCTCCCCTCGGCCAGGCAATCCCTTAATCCTTCCCAAAGGGGTCTCGAGCCCAGGTGCTTTGCGAGCCGGTGTCCCGCGCTGCTTTCAGGATCACCGGAAAGAACTTCACCGCTCGTCAGTCAGGACACAGACGATCGCCCCCGCCCCCCCTCCGTGCCGTTCCGTGGCTGATCCAGCCCCCCCCCCCTCTCCATTGTTGGCGCATTGGGCAGCACGGCAGCCGACAGACGGCCGGCAGCCCCCACCACCGGCCCACGCACCCACCCGCTCCGTCTAGCGGAGGCATCTTCTGCCAGCAGTGGCGTCTGTGAGAAATTGCAGGGCTCCGCTTTTACCTTTGCAATCAGCAGAGATGTCGACTACGCTTCGTGCTTTCTCCGTTTGTCTTCGCGCCTTGATTCCTCGAACGCAATTAAAATCCACGCCGTATATATATCTCGCGGTGTTGCCGCTTGAGCGGCCTTGACGAGAGTGCGTCCTTGCGTGACACCCCCTCTTGATTTGTATTTTGTCATTATTCGTGCCATCTCAGCCTTAGCCCCGTTCGCCTCTTTTATAAATGGGTTTTGATAATTTCTATCTCGTATGAGGCTCGTGACAATCCCTGGTCTATGAGCGCTTGGACGGCCGCATCAGTTGCTCGCTGCATCAAAAGTATTTTCGTGGCCGATAAAGGGCAGCCGTAATGGTGATCGATGTTCATCAGTCCTTTCTCAGATCTGATGGATAGTATCGCACGGTCATTTTCCTTCCGATATTAGGAAGCCAATGGAGCTATGCATTTTTAAATCTAAACTGAAAACTCATTTCTTTAAAACTGCTTTTTGTCTTTATCTGTTTATCCTTCCCCTGCATCTCCGATTAGCATGGTTGGCTACGTACGATGCGAAAGAAGTTCAACATACCTACATTGGTAGAGAAACCTCTCCTAAATCCGTCTTGCTACATACATGGACATTCCACTGGTACAGCAATGGAAAGCTTCACAGTAGAAATCAAGGCAATGTTTAATATACTCAAAACATCACTCACACATACAAAGACAAACGCCCTTAGATAGCCTTTCACAACAAGTGCTGATCGCGAGCAGCACCTACGAAGGCCGACATGGCACACGAGAGGGTGGGTGGCCAGCACCACGCCCGGCCGCCTTTGTCTCCCCAATGCTGATGTTTACCGAATCGCACCGGTTGTTCATTGAAGGCTATGTCGACCTAGTGGAGGCCCAGGACTGGTTTAGATATTCGTCACTGCTGTTGACCGCGAGCCAGAATCGAACTAGGATTCATAGCGGAGCGCGCTAACGACTGCGCCACCACTCTCCGCACAATTGCTACGCACAGACAATAACCGCCATTCGCCCCTAAGTGGCGGTTACATCACCACGGCGCTTGTGCCAGGCTACGTGCACTTTAAGGTCACGTGAAGTGTCCTACGTCTGCTGCAGGTCACGGGACAGATCCAGGTGCCAGGGATTAACTGTCCGAGATGAGTGGCCGATGCACCAGCTGTGCCCCCTACTGCGCCAACTCGCTGCGTTTCAGCCACCCAGCGCTCCGCTCGTCGTTGTGAGCGTCGCTCCTTTGCCCTCCGTTGCTGCTGGAGGGCGACTGCCTCCAACTGCCCAGTAGCAGCAGCGTCCTTCACGAGCCTCCTCCACACACACACGCAGACACACACGCGCAGGCACGTACGCAGTTCGAACGGAGGCACGCGGTGCGTTTAATTAGCAGTCACATGCGGCGGTGCACTTTTCATTTCATGAATGAAGGGGCTGTGGCCTCACCTGTGCTGAATAACAATTAACAACCGCATCTGTACCTCCTGCACATTGCATCCCAGTGTCGGCGTTGCACTCCGTGAGTCAGAATGCTGCTGCTGCAGCGGCGGTATATCGGTCAGCAGCAAGAGCGTTGGGCTTGCTGATCCAGAGGTCACGCCGGTTTAATTCCATCCCCCGGCGGTAGCGGTTGAAATGACGGTGGTGAGTTTTCTGAAATCCAGCAACATCATTTCTCGTGTAGGTTGTGCCTGGTGGGGTCAAGTGTGGATATTCCTACATCTTCCAAAAACGCCTGGTCAACGTGGAAAAGTAGGCCAAGGCCCACCGAATGTTCTCTGGTTCGCTGCGAGACAGCAGTGGGTGTCACGTGACGAGTGGAAGCCGCAGTGATAGCGGCATGTATCCTGGATGTGGTATGCCGGGTATGCGGATATATGGGCACTGATAGGCTGCAGCAATCACGTGAACACACAATAACCCAATTCTTCATTTCAAACGATCACGCTGTGTACAATTTGATCATTTCTGTAAAGCGCCTTGGTAAAGGCGCTACATAAATCGCATTAAGACAAGACAGCCACAGCCGGAGCGAGTGACAGTGAGAGGTATCACTGAATGTGGTGTGCTGGCACATTCCAGGCAGATGCAGCGGGGGCAGTGAGCTCGCAAAACATCTCCCGGTTGAGCCTCCCGGAAAACTCGACAGCCTGAGACGGTGGGAAGCGTGCGAGGCCCCAAGCCGGCGTAGTTCCCGGTTACTCGTCGCGTTCGCTTTGTTCAGTTAAAACAAAATAATCCCCCCTTTGTTATTGTACGCCACGTGAGCCATTTGGCATTGGACCCAGCGAGGACCTCGCATCTGGCTCCAATTCCAAACGTGTTGCATGGCGAAGCCTACACAGACTGAGAGCGAGTGGGTTACGGCAGATGCAACTTTCTCATTAAATCATGGGGGGGGGGGGGGGGGGGCTGGGCTTGTGCTCAACCGAACAACGTGCTCGTCAGGAGAACCAACTCACGGATCATCTCACGAGATGCCCTGCAGCACTACACTGCTACTCCTCAAGATTTGCCAATGCCAACACTGAAAGCGGCGGCCTGGGCCGAATATTGGGGAGAGACCGCATAGGTTGGACAGGAGACACGACCGAGAATATTGTTAGTCGCAAAAGAACGCGGTGATTTTCGACTGGCTCCGTTGTTCTGTGAACGTGTGAATGTAGCAACGTACCGATCGATACTCGCCGCCTGTATCGCGATCCACGCGTCGACGATTGTAGTGGCGATGCTCTGTCTGTACGCTGTGACATCCGTGATCGTCGCAGGACGCCCATGATGATTAAAAAAAAATCGATCCTAACGGCTTCACTTGGGGGCTTTCTCACTCTGATGAAGTAAATACAATCTTTCTATAATAGAGGCGTTTTTGGGTTAGATCGCGTCAATATATAAATGTGTCGTTTAACCCGCCACCACCCGACACAGCCAACTAGTAAGGGTTGTCACGTAAACAGAATATGGCCAATTCGTCACTAGTACAGCACACCGGTTGTGTGTTGGAGAGCCAAGCCACAACATTTACAATCTGAGTACGACGTTTCGCCAGTAATTACAACCAGCTTCATCAGGCGACAGCCAGATTTGTGGCGGGTTTTAACGACACATTTATATATTTACACGATCGAACCCAACAAAAAACCTCTATTGTGGATGATATTGGTCGCGACAGCCTACGTGTTAAACCAAAATCGTTTCTGCCTCAACCGAGGCTACCCGGGCCAGGAATTGAACTCGCAACATTCCCTTCAAAAATTGCAAATTGAATTTCGTCGGCCGAACGAAAATTGCAAGAACGCGCGGCGCTGAAGTGGGAAGTGAATGGCGGGCGCCACGCGGCGTGTGGGCCGTTGATGGCCGCTGGCAGATTAGAGATGAAATTGGATTATGGGACACGTCCAGAGCCACGCTTGTTCATGTCGGGATAGACTGTCGACGTTTACGTGATTCCCCGGCCTCGAGTCTCCTCCGAAATTATTAGCCGCAGACGGTCTCCCGGTTTTGAGTGTTTTACCGACTTATAGCGCGTTGTTTATACGTGATCGGGGGGGGGAGGGTGGAGGCAAAGGTGAAGCCCTGCAATGTCTGGGCTTGTGCCTCTGCTGGCGGAAGCGCCTCCACTCGAGGGAGCTCTAGAGAACCCCTCACTCACTCGCTCTCAACGAGGCTATTTTAGGCCTACTCTTCCACGCTGGCCGGACGTCTTGGAAGACGTGCGGAGTAACCCACAATTGTGTTTTTGTTCCACCACACGCCGCCTTGAAGTTCGGTTCAGGCAACCCCCACGATGAGCGTGGCGTGGGGAGGGAGGCCGCCATTGAGCAGTGGCATTACGATCCGGCTCTTGTGTTACTGAGCTGCGTCCCTCCCTCGCAGTTCGGTGTCAGTGGGCTGCCTCCCTGTTCCCGCTGCTGCTGCTGCTGTAACCCATAGGCCGCTCAAACGCGTCTTGGAAGTAGCTCTATAGCGTCCACTTCTGTGGGCCGTGCTCTCGCAACACGAGGGGGGGGGGGGGCTTTGCTCCGTGAGCACCTCACGAACGCCTCCTATTTACCGTGAACGCGATGCCGGCGGCGCGCAATTGGGATTCAATTAAATTGGGGCGAATGTTTGGGTAAGAAAATGAAGAAACGTCCAGATCGTTTGTTTCTCAGTCCGCTTGTCCTGGTGAGGGTCGCGGCGGCAGCAGCGTGTTGAGTAGAGCGGTCCACACCTCACTCTCCCTGGCGACAGACTCCAGCACTACACTACGATACACTACTACACACTACTATACACTACACGATACACTACTACACTACACTATACACTAAACTACTATACAATACTATATACACGACACTATACACTACACTGCTATACGCAGACTGTAGCTCTTTACGGGGCAATTCCCAGGCATCGCCAGGCCAGCCGAGCGACATCGTCTCGGCAGCGTGCCCTGGTCCAGCCCCGTGCTCAAATGATGATTTACGATATTTCGTCGCCCCCCCCCCCCCCCCGAGACTCTTCATCTGTGGCAAAGGAGCCCTCCGAGAGATTCACTGCGCGTCCTTTCGTGGAATGTATTTAGAGAGGCGACATAGCCCCAACGAGAATGCATCATTCTACTCTTGAAGTCTTCTTGAGCCGTGTTCTTCGTCAACGCCATTCTGACAGACGATGCCGTCACGTCCTTTGTTGGGCCAAAGTTGTGGCATCGTCGTCAGCGTCCTCCTAGCGGTCATGTAACCACACGCGTTGACCCCCACGCACACCCTTCCACCGGGTCAATAACTACTATACAATACCCCTTTGTCTATCCACTGCTGGATGAACAACGCCACCTCTTACGCCGTGTCGGTCACGGGCGGTGGGAGGCGTTTGACCTTGCCGGATGAAGCTAGTACGGGGCTACTAGACGTGTAGTAGCTACTACACGTGCAGCTACTACACGTGCAGCTACTACACGTGTAGCTACTACACGTGCAGCTACTACACGTGTAGTAGCTACTACACGTGCAGTTGCTACACGTGTAGTAGCTACTACACGTGCAGCTACTACACGTGCAGCTACTACACGTGCAGCTACTACACGTGCAGTAGCCACTACACGTGCAGTTACTACACGTGCAGTTACTACACGTGCAGCTACTACACGTGCAGTAGCCACTACACGTGCAGTTACTACACGTGCAGTAGCCACTACACGTGCAGCTACTACACGTGTAGTAGCCACTACACGTGTAGCTACTACACGTGCAGTAGCCACTACACGTGCAGCCACTACACGTACAGCTACTAAATGTGCAGCTACTACACGTGCAAGTAGCTACTTTGTCGCGGTCAGGGAAAATATGTGATCGCCTGCTGGAGGGAGCTCGAGAGAGCCTCTCTGGAGGGGCATGTGGGCCTACTCTTCCAGACGTTTAGGAAAACAATGGCGGTAGTCACCCACATTTGACCCTGCCACTCGCGACTGGTCGCCCATCGGCTCTCCTTGTACCTGCTGGACATCTGTGAACAAAAGAGCTTCATAGCTCATCGGATCCCTCCAGGATAATCAAATAGTCTGATTCCGGGGGCCAGGCGGTGGCGAGAGATTTTAAGAAACTTGCCTGCCGCGCCGGGGAGATGGAATCGAACCTGCGAGCTCCGGGCCGTGTGTCCAGTGCGATGCTGACCGTCAACTCCACCG
This sequence comes from Lampetra planeri, assembly GCF_965212315.1. Classification (NCBI taxonomy): domain Eukaryota; kingdom Metazoa; phylum Chordata; class Hyperoartia; order Petromyzontiformes; family Petromyzontidae; genus Lampetra; species Lampetra planeri. The sequence goes on from NC_136153.1 coordinate 8,638,615, forward strand.
TGGCAGCGTTTGACCCGACCACTTTTTGCCGGTTTCCGTTATTAATTTGACTTACGCGACGAAAAACCGATTGCCGCGCTTTTAATTTCCACATCGACATTTGACAATGAGCTGGAACGCCGTGTTGCCGACGGACAGGCGGGAGGGAAAGTCACCTCGCGTTTGTTCAAGAAAGCCTGACTCTGGCTGACGAGACTCCGAATGTCGAAACTGGATTGCATTAAACCGATGCTTGCTGATAAGATGCCCTCCCAGAAGGCCGTGTGACCGATGGGTTTGTGTGTAAACGAAAAAAAAAACACTTTCTTTTAATTCACAGAGACAAATAATGGCAGGAGGTTGGTTTTTTGACGCTGAGCGATTACTTTTGCCTCATGTTTTATCTCCCGTAGACTCACCTTTTCGGGATCTGCCGCGACCGGCGTTAACGGTTAGCAGCGCGCGCTGGACACTTGCAATCCAGAGGTCGCCGATTCAAACCCCATCGCTCGGCGAGGCGGTCGATACGAAGGGAGCCCAGTTTCTCAAAGCCCCCCCCCGCCACCCAATGGCTCACGTGCGGTCGGGTAAAGTGTGGGTACGCCCGACGCTTCCAACACGTCTCGTCGACGTCGAACAGCAGGATGAATATTGCCGTCGGGACTTCGCTCGAGCGCGGAACCTTCCGTCAGCGGGTGGCGTGAGCCAGCAATTGCAGGGCTGCACCTTTAACAGTCAACGATAACTTGGCACCACTTGGCGTCCGCGCGATCAGTTCCCGCAGCGCGGGAAGCGACCGCAAGGGAAGGCGCCGCGGCCTTCTCACCGCAAGGGGGCAAGGTTTTTTCGAATTCGGCAAATTTCTACGGCGACACCGCGTGGCCGTGCTCGACGAGGTCACGGGATCTTCAGTTCGCACCGCCGTGGCATTAACCAGGGCGGCCTGGACGGATTCGAACCGCGAACCTAAGCGGCAAGCGGCGACCGTGCCTTCCGCCGGGGCCCGCACCGCCTCTGCCTTGACCTTTACATCTACCTTGACCTTTGTCTTGACCTTTACATCTACCTTGACCTAGACCTTCACTCTTGATTTGAAGTTTTCGTGACTGCAGGAATCCATACTCTTTGGTTCTTTCGGTAAAGTCACGTGGGTAGAAAATTTACTTTCACATTTACCTTTGTCTTGACCTTCACTTTGACCTTGAACTTTGTCTTCACCTTTGTCTTTACATTTACCTTGACCTTCACTTTGACCTTGAACTTTACATTCACCTTGACCTTCGCCCCGAACCCCCTCCTCCTCCCCCCCCCCCGCAGGGCACGGCATGCACGGCATGTTCGAGATGCTCTCCTCCTGGCGCAAGAGCAAGGACGAGCTCGGGGTGAAGGAGCGCCTGGCGCTGGTGTACACGGACACCATGGTCTCCTTCACGCTCACCAGCGCCATGTACCTGGTCACCTTCGGCCTGGGCGCGAGCCCCTTCACCAACCTGGGCGCCGTCAAGGTGTTCTGCCGCAGCACGTGCGTGGCCATCCTCTTCAACTACCTCTACCTGCTGTCCTTCTTCGGCTCGTGCCTCGTGTTCGCCGGCTACGTGGAGGCACGCGGGCAGCACGGCGCGCTCTGCTGCGTCGCCGTCCCCACGCCGCCGCCGCAGCCGCCGCCTCCGCCGCCGCCGCCGCCGGCGTCGGCGGAGGGCACCGGCGACGCCGACGCTCCTCCGCTGCTGCCGCCGCCGCCCCCGCCGCCGCCCCCGCGGAGGGGCTGCTGCCGCGTGACGGAGCGGTCGCACCGCGATCGGCACCGCGCCACGCCGGGCGCGAGCGAGAACCCGGCGTACGACTTCCACGTGACGGTGTGGTTCCTGCGCGAGCACTGCGGGAAGTGGCTCACCAACACCTACGTGAAGCCCTTTGTGGTGCTGCTCTATCTTGTCTATGTGTCCTTCGCCATGATGGGATGCCTGCAGGTCAGAGTGCACTTTCGTTTTCGTGCTTTGCCGGTTGGGTTTTTTTGTCCGTTTGCGTTTTTTGTTTGTTTTTTTCGTTGACGCTTTACAGCCGCTGGGTTGAAAAGCGGCGTCGCGTCTACGTGTGCGTCCCTTCTGTCTGTGTGTCCTGCGTGGTGATGATGGGATGCTTGAAGGTCAAAGTGCGCTTCTGTTTTATTTGTTGTGATCTACGTTTAGTTCGGGGTTTTTTTCTCCCCGACCTAAGGTCGAACGGGACATCGTGTCGATGCGCCCTCTGCGATTATTGATGCGGCGCCCGGTTTAATTTAGGCCGGAGCTCTCCGGGACCGAGCTCCAGAAAGGATTTCCCCACCCGCTGCTCTCTGTCAGTGAGGGTGGAAGGGGGTGGGGAGACGTGGGAAGAGCTTTCAGAGCTTGGTAATTGGGGAAGTCCCAGAAAATATTCCATGAATTTGTGGTGTTTTGTTTGTTCCGAAGTGCACCGCTCACCTCACCGTCTACACCCTCACCTCATCTGGACCCGTCATCTCACCTCGCCCTCCACTGCCCCAGTCGCTCTCGCTCAGCAGCCTCTTCTACTCAAGCCAGACAATACCCACGCTCGACGCCGACTTCGCCCTTTGCGGCCTGACTCCCCTGCCCCCCCGCCTCTCCCCCCCTCGACCCGCTGCTTCTCCTCACCTCGCCTCCCCGATCTCTTCTCCCCTCCGCTCACCCGCGTCTCCTCCCCGCCTCCCCTCCCCTCGCCCCCTCCCCCCGCCCCCCCTCCCTGGCACCGGCACCTCCGCCGGGCCCCCCAGGTGCGCGAGGGCTGCGACCTGGGCCGCCTGCTGGCCACGGACTCGCGCACGTTGCGCTACCGCGCGCTGCAGCGCGAGTACTTCAGCAGCTACGGGCCGGCCATCGGCTTCTACGTCTACGAGCCCCTCGACTACTGGAACGAGAGCGTGCAGGAGGGCCTGCGCGCCATCACCGCCGGCTTCGTGCGCTCCTCCTGGCTCGAGAGCTTCCTGGCCTTCCTCGAGAAGTCCAACGGCACCGCGGCGGTGGGGCGCGAGGCGTTCGTGCGCGCCCTGCTGCGCTCCTTCTTCGCGGCGAGGCCCTTCGTGGGCTTCGCCGACGACCTCATCCTCGCCACGAGCAACGGCTCCGTGGACATCTCGGCGTCGCGCATGTACCTGGCGGCCGGCCGCACGGCGCTCGCCCGCGAGGAGGTCTCCGGCCTGCTGGACACGCTCCGCCGACGCTCGCTCGCCTCCGACGTCAAGTTCGTCATCTTCAACCCGTCGTTCGTGTTCGTCGACCGCTGCGCCTCCTCCATCGGCTACTCGGCGCTCACACCGTGCGCGGGCGCCCTCGCCGCGCTGCTGCTCTCGGCGCCGCTCTCGGCCGAGCCGCTGGCCAACGCGTGGCTCTCGCTGTGCGCGCTCTCCGCTGGCTTCGGCGCCCTCGGCTACATGACCCTGTGGGACGTGCGCGTCGACTTCGTGTCGGCCCTCTGCCTCGTCTTCGGCGTCAACTACGCGGTGGAGCACTGCGCGCCGCTCGTGGCCGCGTTCGCCGCGGGCCAGGAGCTCACGCGCACGCGCTGGATACAGGTGGCCGTCGAGCTCAACGGCTCGCCCGTCCTGCAGAGCCTGGCCTGCTTCGCCGCCGCCCTCGCCCCGCTCTCGCTCGCGCCGTCCAACCTCACCTACACGCTGTTCCGCGGCCTGCTGGTGGCCGCCCTCGCCGTCGCGTTCCACGTGCTCGTCGTGCTGCCCGTGGTGCTCACCTTCTTCCCGCCGTCCAAGCGCAGGAGGAGGAGGCGGCGGGGGGGCGGCGGGGGAGGGGGCGGCGGGGGGGGCGGGGGGGGGCCGCCGCACCGGCCGCCGGCCCAAGCGGCCGCCGCCAGAACCGCGCGACGAGATCGAGTGCGTGGAGCTGCACAGCGCCAACCGCGTCACTGCCGATCAGGCGACCGCTGTGTGAAGTGGAGGGGGGGGGGGGGCGCGGTGGAAGGGAGGGGGGGAAAGCGGGGGGGGGGGAGGTCGACCCGGGGCACGGCGTTCTTTACGGAGTAGGAAGGGAGACGCGGCGCGGCGGGAATGCCGACGGGCGGCTCTCTTGGGTGGCGCGTCGGCCGTCGCGATCGCCGTGCGGCCCCCCCAGGTTCGGGGCCCGGGCCGCGCGTTGAGCGCTTCCCCTCTCAGGCCATCGCCACGCGCTGCCACGGGCGTCCCCGGGAGCTGAATTCCCCCGGATTGCCGGGAAAAGTCCCGGGCATGGAGCGCGGGAGAGAGCAAGCCGGAGCGCAAAGGAGGACATCGTTTAACCCATCGCAGGGGAGCCACGTCGCGGTTCCTCACTTGGGGCTCCTGAAGGTGCCCCCACCCCACCCGCAGCGAGCGCCGTGTGGGAGGATGACTGCTGAGCAGGTGGAAGACCGCGCTGTGCAAGAGAGCTGTCTGCCCCGCAGGTGCAAGGACGTGCGTCCCGAGCTGCCCCACGCCAGCCTGGAGCTCAGAATCGCTCGCGAAAATCACTTCAGATGGAGGAAAAGATAAAAAAAAAGTGCAAACCCTCCCGTAGCGACCGTCGCCCCTCTCCTGGCATGCGAATGCCCACTCGCAGGCTGACACTGCGCGCGCCGTTTAACGAGCGGGGACAGCTGCCACTGGGCGGTCCCCCGTCGACGAGACTGCGGCGGCAGGCGTTGGAGCGGTTGAGATGCGGACGGAGGGACGTCTCCGCGGCCTGCGAGCGAAGGCAAGTGCTGACCCCCTGGAGGTAGTTCCGACGTTCTGGGTAACGTTGCGGGCCTCGCCGCGACGTAACGTGGCACCGCACGCGAGGGCGCGCCGGGAGTCGACTCGAAAGCAATTCCTCATGTCCCCGCCCACGTGGTTCGGCGGGGGAGCGAGCGGCTCGGGATTGGAAGGGCCCAAGTTCAAATCCTGGCGGTGAGGGCGAGTTTATTCGGCCCCCGTTACCCCTCCCACGTGGGCAAGATCTATGGATAGACTCGCTCCTGCCATGAGAACGTGGAACTTCCGATACTGGGTCAGGGTTGTGAACGGTAGCGCCGTCTGAGTTGCTCGTTGGAGCAGGAAATTACTTTGACTTTTTTTTTAATTACCAAATCTTATAAATTATACCGGGCAAATTATATTATATCAGAGTATATTATATTTTATTTTTTCCTTTAAGGCCGCAGTGTTTATTGACGAATGTGCCGAGTTTTATTTCGTTTGCTTGTGTACCACTGTCAACGCAACAGCAGTAGCAACTTCACCAGATGATGAATTTCATAAGGCACGTGATCACATGGCACATGATGAAGACAGAAGGGATCATTGTTACCGTCCGTTGTGTTGCGTCCACCTTTGAGACAAGACCTCCGCTCACGCGCCACCGCAAGACAATTCTGCGGGATCGTCTGTTACTCGCCGTTCTTATTCAACGACGAATGTTGTTGGCTTGCTGTGATGCTGGCAGCCAACACATACGTAGGAGTACACGTGCCACAATTGCAAAGGATATAATTGATCGGTAATCGGAATTGTGATCTCGGGATGGGTGAACGTTGATAGAATCGTCGGGGCGAGGAGGGGGATGTACCAGGCAGACCTCGCTTAGCGCATCTCTGGAGAGCGCCACCACACCGGACAATCGATTATCACAATTTAGCGATCACGATTATATTTAGAAGAATTTTACTAAAAAATCGATTCGTTTAGCCGCAGGAATGTGGTCTGAGGGCGTCGCTGAGGCGAAGGTCTCGGCAACCAAAGTAACAAGCAGAGACAGTTTTTAGTTTTTCCAATTCGGTAGGTAAAAAAAAACCTCAGTATTTTTGGAGAGCCGCTTCGCACGCACATGGTGGTGAATATACGCGAGGCGTCGGGTCCTTAATGAATGACGGAGTTGGTCCTTGAAGAGCGGCACGCACGCACGCGGCTCCGGAGCCGCAGGCTGCGGCCCCTGACGACTGAGATCATCACGGAGGTGCCGGAGCTCTGAGAGTGACCCGGACTGGGAGCGCAGCGGCACCAACAACCTCGCCTCGTCCCCACCTCATCCCCACCTCGCCCCCACCTCGCCCCCACCTCACCTCCCACCTCGCCCCCACCTCGTCCCCCACCTCGCCCCCACCTCGTCCCCCACCTCGTCCCCACCTCGCCCCCACCTCGTCCCCACCTCGTCCCCACCTCGCCCCCACCTCGTCCCCACCTCGCCCCCACCTCGTCCCCCACCTCGTCCCCACCTCGCCCCCACCTCGTCCCCACCTCGCCCCCACCTCGCCCCCACCTCACCCCCACCTCGTCCCCCACCTCGCCCCCACCTCGTCCCCCACCTCGCCCCCACCTCGTCCCCACCTCGTTCCCCACCTCACCTCCCACCTCGCCCCCACCTCGTCCCCCACCTCGTCCCCCACCTCGCCCCCACCTCGTCCCCCACCTCGCCCCCACCTCGTCCCCACCTCGTCCCCCACCTCGTCCCCACCTCACCTCCCACCTCGCCCCCACCTCGTCCCCCACCTCGCCCCCACCTCGCCCCCACCTCGCCCCCACCTCGTCCCCACCTCACCCCACCTCACCTCCCACCTCGCCCCCACCTCGTCCCCCACCTCGTCCCCACCTCGCCCCCACCTCGCCCCCACCTCGCCCCCACCTCGCCACCACCTCGTCCCCCACCTCGCCCCCACCTCGCCCCCACCTCGTCCCCCACCTCGTCCCCACCTCGCCCCCACCTCGTCCCCCACCTCACCTCCCACCTCGCCCCCACCTCGTCCCCACCTCGCCCCCACCTCGCCCCCACCTCGCCCCCACCTCGTCCCCCACCTCGTCCCCACCTCGCCCCCACCTCGTCCCCCACCTCACCTCCCACCTCGCCCCCACCTCGTCCCCCACCTCGCCCCCACCTCGCCCCCACCTCGCCCCCACCTCGTCCCCCACCTCGCCCCCACCTCGCCCCCACCTCGTCCCCCACCTCGTCCCCCACCTCGCCCCCACCTCGTCCCCCACCTCGTCCCCACCTCGCCCCCACCTCGTCCCCCACCTCACCTCCCACCTCGCCCCCACCTCGTCCCCAACTCGCCCCCACCTCGCCCCCACCTCGCCCCCACCTTGTCCCCCACCTCGTCCCCACCTCGCCCCCACCTCGTCCCCCACCTCACCTCGCCCCCACCTCGTCCCCCACCTCGCCCCCACCTCGCCCCCACCTCGCCCCCACCTCGTCCCCCACCTCGCCCCCACCTCGCCCCCACCTCGCCCCCACCTCGTCCCCCACCTCGCCCCCACCTCGCCCCCACCTCGTCCCCCACCTCGTCCCCCACCTCGCCCCCACCTCGTCCCCCACCTCGCCCCCACCTCGCCCCCACCTCGTCCCCCACCTCGCCCCCACCTCGCCCCCACCTCGTCCCCCACCTCGTCCCCCACCTCGCCCCCACCTCGCCCCCACCTCGCCCCCACCTCGTCCCCCACCTCGCCCCCACCTCGTCCCCCACCTCGTCCCCACCTCGCCCCCACCTCGTCCCCCACCTCGCCCCCACCTCGTCCCCCACCTCGTCCCCCACCTCGCCCCCACCTCGTCCCCCACCGCTGCCTTGTAGGAGCAGTACAGTAGAATGCACTCACAAGTACAGGACATAATATACTTACCGAGTGTAAACATTTAATTAGTTAAATCATATTTATCATCCTTGTAATTAAAATTATTAGCGCTATTACCGATACCCCGCCTAGTTAGAGTATATATATATATTTAATGGTATAATGGGACCCCCCCCCCCCCCTCCTCTTGTAACGGCTGATTCGGTTAGTGCCCACTTCTCCATGAACAAACGCTAAGCGAGGTCTGCCTGTACAGGGACTCCGCTACTTACGAACGAGTTAGGTTCCAGAGGTCTGTTCGTAAGTCAATTTGTTCGTAAGTCCAACTTTACTCCTGCCCTTTCCAAACATTGTCGTACGGCGTGTACACTAAACACGGGGAATGACTTTAAAAGTCGTATAACCTCCTGCAGATGTAGATGCCACTGCTTCTTCACGTTCTGCAGATGTTGGTGCCACCGCCGCCATCTATTGCGCGGCGGTAAAACTGGACATACGGACCAGGTTTGTTCGTATCTCTGAAAGTTCGTAGGTCGAAGAGGAGGCACTGTATTGTTACACGAGGAATTGTTGTGACTGCGTGTTATTTGGGTGTTCACGTGTGTGTGTGTTTTCTCGCGACCGCAGTGTGTGTGCGTGTGTGTGGGGGCAGCTGGCAGCGGTGGTGTAGCGGTTAGCGCTATGCTGCGCTACGCACCTGGCGACCCGAGTTCGATTCCTGCTCACGGCCAACACCAGTGACGATTATCTTAATAGGTCCTGGGCCTCTCCTAGGAAGACAAAGGTGGCCGAGCGTGGTGTTGGCCACCCACCCCCTCGTGTGCCGTTCCGGCCTTCATAGGTGCTCGCCAACAGCACTTGCCCCAACAGTCTGTTGAAGGCTATACGGGGGATCTTTGTCCTTGGGGGGCAGTTGGCACAGTAAGGGGTACAGCTGGTGCGTCTGCCAGTCATCTCAGTCAGCCAACCCATGGCACCTGCTGGGTCTGTCCCGTCATCTCCTGTCATCAGCGAGCCTTCGACACTTCACGTGGCCTCAAAGTGCACCTAGCCTGGCACAGGCACCGTGGTGACGTCACTGTCAGTTAGTGACGAATGGCAGCTGTTGGTATTGGGGGGGGGCAGTGGTTTGGCGCACTGTACTCATTGCTTGGCGCTCTGAGTTCGATATCGTACGCCACGGTCAATATCTGTGGTGAATATACAGGTTGCTTCAAAAAAATGTGAACACTTATATGGGACTGTCGTTTTGTAATGGAAAGAGAACGGCTAATACACTGTAACATGATAACAAATTTCTGTTAATAGCTTCAAAAAGTAAAAGAGTCTCCACTTTAACACGTCGGCTTTCGCGACCAAAATTATTCACAATTAAGTCATTTGGGTTAGATCGCGTAAGTATAAATGTGTCGTAAACCTCCACCACCCGACACAGCCTATTAGTAAGGGATTTGTCACGTAAACAAAACGCTAATTAGTCTACTTTTTTATCAACCTTTATGATGAAGAGTCTCCACTTGTTCACCATCATTACCTGGAATCTTCTCCAGGTGGTCTCCAGAGCTCGGAAGCACATTTATTGTGCTATTGTTGCTAATTCTCAGAAGTGTTCACATTTTTTTGAAGCCCCCTGTACATGAACCAGTCCTGGGCCCTTCCCCGTGTGTACATCTCACCAACTGGGGAGACAAAGGCGGCCGGGCGTGGTGCTGGCCACCCACCCCTTGGGTTGCCGTTCCGTCCTTCATAGGTGCTCGCTAACAGCACTTGCCCTAACGGTCTGTTGAAGGCTATACGGGGGATCCTTTTCTTGTGTGTGTGTGTGTTGGGGGGGGGGGTGTGGCTGGGTGTGTGTGGTGCATGCACGTGTATGTGTGTGGGGGAGGATGTGTCTGGGTGTGTGTGGTGCATGCGTGTGTGTGTGTTGGAGGATGTGTCTGGGTGTGTGTGGTGCATGCACGTGTCTTTGTGTGTGTGGGGGGGTGTGTCTGGGTGTGTGTGGTGCATGCACGTGTGTGTGTGTGATAGGATGTGTCTGGATGTGTGTGGTGAATGCGCGTGTGTGTGTGGTGTCTGGAGGGGAGAGGCATAACCGGACTTCTCTAAATTAACTTTATTTGCTCGAATAAGTGTCGGTTATTAGAGTGAAACGATTTTGGGAGAAAAAGCGATCAGACAAAACAAAATCAAATCTCCTTTAGCAAATGTGTTTCACACAAAACCAGAACATTTTCTCAAACACCCCAAACCACGCACGCACGCAGGCAGGCGCATCCAGACTCCCTGTGTCACAAGGAGCGCGTGCAGATGAACTGTCTCTTGAATTTCCCACATCGAAGGGGACTGACTGATTCGATATCGGCGTCACAATATCTTGGGGATTCCCCTACATGCCAAGGTAATCGTCGCTCGATACGATGTACGCTTTATATCGCGAGGTATTCACCGTAACCGTGGAATCTGGACAACTTTAGATTTGCCTCTTATCACTGGGTACCAATCAACAGAAGCCGAGGCGTTGGGTGTTGGCCATCATACGTCGTTCGCTTCACAAGTCATGCCCAGTATCGGGGAGATACCTGTGGCATTGACGTGTTATCTGCGTGAGTTTGTCATCCAATTAGTTTCGTGAGCTTGCGATGCTGTCCGTCGTCGTCGCTCGACCGCGAGTCGGGCGACTTCTCGTGCTCGTCGCAGAGCGCCACGCGGTATCCAAACCGAACCCCGTCGCTGGAACATTTCCAGCTTTACAGTTCCGTGCAACTTGTACCTATGGGGTGTTGAACTTCTTCCGCACCGTACGTAGCCGACCGTGCTAATTGGAGATGCGGGGCAAGGACAACAAACTAAACAGGAATCGGTTCGAAAAGAAATGGGTTGTCATTGTAAGAGCCGTGATCGGATCTCCGCGGCGCCGGTGACGGGAGGCCGCGAGTTCGAATCCCTGCTTGGTGGGGCCGACTCCGCCCCCCATCGCTCCCTCTCCGGAGGTCAACAAATCCCCCACTCGGTGCGGTTACAGCGGCCGTAGTCCTATGGGTCGAGGCTTGGCCTCTGCAGTGGCCATGTGGCTCAGGGGGCTGCCGGTGTAGATGATCGCGCCCGCCCTGTTAGCCCCGCTGGAGTTGCGGCAGGCGGACGGCTTCGACTCCTCTCTGGTCATCGCGCAGCCCGGTCTGTCGACGCGCGGCCGCGTGGACTCTCTGCCATGATGTCCGTCGTTTCATGCCGCGTGCCGCTGGAGCTTCTGCCGAAGAGGCCACCGGAACGCGGAGCTAAAACGTCGGACCTCGTGCCCAACAGCACGTGGTACAACCCGGGAAACTCTTTTTTTGCGGAGCGGTGTTATGACATTTTCGGATTGTAATTGACGGAGCATGCACACGTAAGGGGTTGGAAAGAATGACTCTATAAGGAGCTACACTTAAAACTATATATACTGTAATGTTTTGGTAAGGCAGCACTCAACGGACATGGCACTTGTGTAAATATCACACCGACAACTATTTGCACACAATAAATGAGCAAATCTGTTTCTTTTAAAATGGGATTCGCCCCATTGACGAACTTGACACACACACATGGTGCTTACTGAATACCCATCCCGTGGCAGAGCACTGTGGGAAACGATGCAATCTGTTAGGAAACGTGAAGGTCGGTCACCTGAGTGTCATACACTTATAACGTCGTTGATAGATGGACAAGGCCCTATCGTGGGCATGTTCGTGTGCGTCTTACGTGCGTCGCCCACCTAGCGTCATTCAGCCATCACGCGTCTGGTGCTCTCCCGATACCGATTCATAATCTCGTGCGCGCGTCCTGTTTGCTGTCATCGTCGTTCTCGTCTTTGTGTCTGGCCGGGCGGCGTTAGTGCGTGGCCCCGTGGTTGACCGGCGGCCCCAAGACGTCTTGAGTTTAAACGGCGGTCGAGACCCGGCCGCGGCTGGGCCGCGCCGTCGCGCGCACAAAGTTCCAAGTCCCGAGACCGATCGGCCGGGCCGCCGACTCGACTCTCACGAAGCGCGTGAGCTGCTTTCCGGGACGCGATTTGCTGCAACGTGTCCGGAGCACGTGGCTAAATCAGCCGAGGTCGTTAGCTGCACCTAATCAGGGTTTCCTTTTAAATTGAGATCGCCCCGCTTTGCCGACCTGTTCTTCGGCGATCGCCACATGACGGCGTCGCTTGCTCACGGAACTCCGCTGCCGTCGACCGAGAGGTGCGAGGGCGGGAGCGGTGCGAGGGCGCGAATGAACGCCGGCGGTCGTCGTTTGCCTCCACCGATTTTAAAATACCTCGCCCGGGAGGCACGCCATTCCGGGTCGTACTCAAGAGGAGAGCGTGCCCGACGCGTGGCGATGTGTGGGGGTACGAACGCACCGCTGGCGGACCTGTCATCCGCCGCGTCATCTGCGAGTTAACTCCCGCTTAACCGTGAGAGAATGGCCCATAAGTGCGGATGATAGGAGACATTCGCCGTACATCTCCGCTCATCATCCCCCTGCCGAATTCCAGTCACGATAAATGTCGATTGCGACCGTTGAAAACGTTGCTTTGGTCTCTCATGCGATGGACATTGACTCCCACGTGCTGGGGGGAGGCGAGGGGATGGGGAGGCGCTGCCCTCTGCGACGTTGACCAGATGCCACCTGAAAAAGGGATCCCAGGGGGTAGCTCTTTGCTATCCACTTCCGTGGGCCGTTTTCTCACGCAGAGGGTCGCACTGCTTGGCGCGGGGTCCGGCTGGATTGCTTCGTCTCATTGACGCGACGCTGGGATACAATTGGGGGAGGGGAGGGGCAGGGGGTGGTAATTATGAGATATATGTTGTTAAAAGGGTTGGAGGTAAATGGTTAAATTCAACTGGCTCAGAGCACAACTGCATTGCAGTGGTCATTTTTTTTAAGCGTTTATCGGTGAAGCCCGCCGGAAGGCGACTGACACAGACTCGCAGCTCGTGCCGCGACGAAGGAGCACGGGGACAGGGCACGTCACGTGACGTCGGGCAGCTCCATGGTGAAGGCGCAGCCCTGCAATTCCTCGCTCACGCGCCACTGCTGGCGGAAGAACTTCCACCGGAAAGAACTCCAGGACAGCTCCCTTTTGTTTTTGTTCTCGAGGGGGCATTTTCCCTGCTCTTCCATTCTGTGCAGAACGTCCTGGAAGGAGCGAGATTACCCACACTGCACCCCACCACACGCGCCCTGCCCGCCGATCGCTACGGGGGGGGGGGGGCAGAGGCAGGAGAGCGAGGGAGTGGTGGGTGGGTGAGGGTGGTGGGTGGTGGGTGGGTGAGGGTGGTGGGTGGGTGGGTGAGGGTGGTGGGTGGGTGAGGGTGGTGGGTGGGTGAGGGTGGTGGGTGGGTGGGTTGGGGGGGGGTTAAGAAGCTTGCACCGTTTGTTTCCACTGCCGCGCCGGGAGATCAAATTGACCTCCCGGCGTGACCTCTGGATTTGGCGAGTCCGGAGCGCTGACGGTCACCCCCATCACGCTGATCATCTCGCCCTTGACTCCCCCGATCTGCCGAGGGGCACACGGTCATCTCATTCCCCACGTGACGCTCGCGTTGATTGTTTAATTGGAAATTCGCGTGGAGAAAGAAGTTAACCAACGGCAACTACTGTATACACATTCTTCCCAAAAATCACGAATGGCCCGGCATTGTTACGCGGACAGAAGACCCGGCCTTGCGAACAGCGCAAGTCTAGAATAAAGATGCAGTAATCACTGAGCAATGTTTTATTGACATCACGTAATATACATAATATACGATTTAATATCATCATCGTCATAGTAATAGTTACCACCACCCGTTCAATCTTACTTCTGGTGGTGTGGGGCTGAATGACAAGTCTGTGGCGGTGGCGTAACGTGGTTTGTCATGGGTGGGGGGGGGGGCTGCGTACAAGGGGATGTAATGTCGGGGGGCTCTGTCCAATCTGCCCCCCTCCCCTCCTCCTGCCCCGCGTGGAGCTGCCACGTTCCCCCTTCCTGCCCCGCGCAGGGTTCACCCCGGGTTTTCAGTTCTCTTCCGTACGCGAAATAGTCGCCATTGGCGTCGGCCAAAACGTCCGAAAACGCTGCAGACGATTGACCTGCAGCGACGCTCCGTTTGTACTAAAACGCAGCGGCAGCAACAACAACATCGCCCCGTACCCCCAAACAGTCGTGGCATAGACGCGGTGATGATCGCAAAAAGGGAGCCGTGTTCGAGAAACAACCTCCACCCCCAGATTCATCGCAGGGGCCACGATCGCTGTTCCCTCTTCATCGGAGAAAAACAAGACTCTTTCATCGGCCCGGTCAACAAGCGGCCCGGTCAACAAGCTGTGTGCATTGTATATATATATAGACACACGTATACGATAAAATAACTTACAAACCTAAAGTCTTAACCAAATATATGCGTGTTCGTTTAATCCCTACTTAAGCAACCTAATCGCCCTAAAGTGTTTCGAAAGCCGGCGAGCGTCCACCCTCTCGGTCATTCATCCATCCACGCCTCGTGCCTGCGAGCGACTCGGTCTTGTTCTGCAGGGCGATCCATTTATAGATACCGCGCCCATGTCCGGTGGCCCAGGCCGATTGGATGGGGGGGGGGGGCGTGAAAGCGGCTCGCTGGCCGCGCATCTTCCCGAGCCGTTAAAATATTTGGTACAGGAGAGGTCATTCATAATCACAAAAAAGCCTACGTGTTAAACAGGAGAGGTCATTGTCTGCGATTATATGGGACGGGGGGGGTGTTGGGAGGCCAACATCACCGGATCCGATTATCCGTGGGATTATCCGCGAACTTACGCCTCTTATCCACGGGGTCAACATTTGGCGATTGACCCCCCGCGGATAACGGGAGTGATGTCGGTAGTAACGGGAGAGATGTTGGTAGTAACGGGAGTGATGTGAGTAGTAACGGGAGTGATGTAAGTAATGGGAGAGATGTTGGTAGTAACGGGAGTGATGTGAGTAGTAACGGATAGGCGCGGACAACAAGGGAGGCATTGGGCCGTGGCTCGCGTGGGCCGTGGATGACGAGGGCAGCGCCGTAGGAGACGGATTCTCCTGCGAGCGCGTCGAGGGGAGATCGGTGTGGGAGGCGCGCGCGAAGGAATAAGATGTTGATCTTTCTTGAACTTCTTCCGGTCATGTCAGTAGCTGGGGGGGGGGGGGGTATCTATAAATGGATCACGCTCTGAGCGAGCTTTTGCTCTCCACGCTTTGCTTGGCGACGCGGTGACGCACGCGGTGCCCGGTGGGATTGGCTCAGACCTTCATCGCTTCCGGGGCGAGTAAAATAGGTACCATTTTGTGGTGAAAGTCAGCAGTCTTGGTCCTGTGTGTGTGCGTGTATGTGTGTGTGTATACAGACTGGCCTCTTCCATAGCAATGTGGAATTTCCACCACTGGCTCAGGGTTTTTAACGCTCGGTTAAACCTGGACCCGCGCGTCGACTTGGGGGGGTGGGGGGGGCGCTGGGATCGAGACGTGGACGCGGCTCTGGCGTGCTCGGCGCGTTCCGTCATTGTGCTGTTTGTTGTGTGTGTGTTGTGTGTGTTGTGTCTGTTTGTTGTGTGTGTGTGTGTTGTGTGTGTGTTTTGTGTGTGTTGTGTGTGTGTGTGCTGTGTGTTGTGTGTGTGTTGTGTGTGTGTTGTGTGTGTTATGTGTGTGTTGTGTGTGTGTGTTGTGTGTGTGTGTTGTGTCTGTTTGTTGTGTGTGTGTTGCGTGTGTGTTGTGTCTGTGTTGTGTGTTGTGTGTGTTGTGTGTGTGTTGTCGTGTGTCTGTGTTCTGTGTTGTGTGTACGGTACAGTGGTATGTGTTGTCGTGTGTGTGTGTGGTCTGTACGCATGTACGTGAGCGTGTCCTGTGTACACCCAAACAACCTCTATTATGGATGTCACATTGTGTATGGGTGTAGTGTGCTATCAGTAAGTGTACTGTATGTTTTTGTGGTGAGTCTATTGTGTACACGTGCGTATTGATGTTCATGTGCAGGAATTGCAGTGTGGCTTTTGTAAGTGGTCGACATTGTGCTTCAACGTACTCGCACACTGCTTTTACGCAAGTACAACTGCCGCATTCTCCTGATTATAAGACACGTGTTATAAACGCAAAGCTTGGGGGGGGGGTGTGCGTGCTATAATCCGGTAGGAGTGTGCACGCGTGTCGCCAGGTCTCTGCGTCCTCGTGTGTCGGGCGAGATCTGCGGTCGCAAGGGTGCTGACTACTTCCCGGAGCGTCTTACAACCCGGACGGGGATAGCGTCTTGTCATCCCGCGTGTCCGACACTAATCACCTTCCGCGGATTCATTGTCCGCGGATGATCAAGCGGCCCGTTCTGGCAACCCGCGCGCCAGTGGCGATCGCTTCAAGCGATCCGCCCACTGGCGTTTTTATTCAGACGGCGGCGGCGGCGGCTCTCCCAGTAAAGTCGGCAAATGGGTCAGGCGCTAAATATAGCCGCGGCTTCACACAAATCATTGTCGGTGTTTTTGTTGGGTTGGAGTAGGGGGGGGGATGCGCAAGAGATTCACTCGGAGATTTGTCACTCACTCGGCGTGAACCGGAACGCCGTGTAATTATTTTTGTTTTGCCCTGATGGACGTCGCTTAGCAATGCTTTTAGACAAAGCCACCGTTGGCAAAACCTGCGCTGACGCTGGTGGCGCGCAGTGACAAATAAGGGGAATTCCACGGCCTTTCACGAAGTCCGGGTGTTTTTGCCGGACGACGAGTTGTTGTTTTTCGTTGTTGTCTGCGGCCCGTTCTTGTCCGAGTGAAATCTCTCCTGAAGTCTTCCCCCGGGACAGCAGACTCCGGACTGTTATTATTTAATCTGGTCAGGCGCGTCGAGTCAAGCAGCTTCGTCAGAAGGACATGAAAAAGCCCCTGCCCCCAACGATGGCCAATGGATCTTCTTCGTAGCAAGGGTGGCAAGAGGCACAGCCCTGCAACTGCTCGCTCGCGCCACTGCTGGCCGCACATCCGAAGCTGAAAGGGCATCTTTGACCGGTGCTTCCACGCTGAATAGACCACCTCGCAAGAGGTGAGAGTACCCACACTTCGCCCCACCGCATGCGACCTGTGGTGGTGATACCCCATGCATATGAAGTCGGCCCATTTTCCCGAAATAGCGCATGTTACCGAAATAGAAAAAATTCCTTTCAGGGGAATTGTCGAGTCTTTTTTTTTCACAATTGTGCTGAACAATTTTTTCTTTTACTCTTGGTTTAAAAGCGAATGCATCAAAAGCGATTTCCCCAGCGCCCGTCACTGTTTGGGTCCTTCTTCCTGCCAGGGTCGAGGTTCGCCACCTATTGAGCTACGAAGAAACCAGGACACATCGTGGGAAGCAGAATAATATCCCGCGGTGCCAATAGAGGAGAGAATCGCGTGTAATCTCATTCTATTATTATTACTTTTACAAACTGATAAAAATAAACCCGGAACTTTTTTAACGAAGACGTACAGATATCGCCAGTCAGCATCTGCCTCCTCAAGCCAGCGGGATGATTCCGGGGAAACCGGGACAGGTGGCAACTCGCGTTACATCTCTCAGCTGTTACCCAGCGAACGCTCCCACCTCAAGGGACCACTCCCACAGTCTCATCATCATCGCCGCCATCTGGCTTCAACGGAACGCAGTAATGAACTTGTATTCTGATTAGCCTTTCATTGTGCATTGTTCACTCCTGCGTCCGTTTCCCCATCACGCTTTTAAGTGCGAGTCGTATTAGCCGTGCTGTCGCACCCATTCATCCATCCATCCATCCGTGCATCCATCTGCGCCGTGAAGATCGCTCCCATGGGATCAACGCGGATGCATGTTATACTTGGGAATATAATTCACAGCACGGATGCCGCCGCAACTCGCCATCGCTTCCTTCTGCCAGATCGCCCCGTCCCATCGCACAGCCAACAGCTGACCTTGCCATGCCCGCTGTTGTGTGGTCTCCTCCGTCAGCCTGCGCACGCGTGCACATCCACCGCGACCTCCTCGTCCCCACCGAGTCCAGACCGTGAGCTCTTCTTCTAGGCCGCGCTTGAATTCTGAGCCGCAAGGTTGTCGCCCTATCAAGTTGCTCACGCCATGCGGACTCTCACGAGGCTCATCGCATGTCCTTTACACATGGTCGCGAGAGCAATGTCCTTGTGTTATGTTGCCAGTTGAATTCTCCGTGACAATCTTTGTCGTAAGCGTTTATATATTTTTAAAGCCGAGAATCTTTTTTTCCCGGAGAGACTGGCCTCTGCCATGGCAATGTGGAATGTCCACGTTGAGCTGCTGGGCCACTAATGCGGATGAGTACCGCCCGCCGCGTGGTCACGTGGAGCCAGGCAAAGGTGGAGCCCTGCAATTCCTCACTCACGGCACTGCCGGCGAAAAGCGCCTCCACCGGACGGAGCTCTAGAGAGCTCCTCATGGGAGGGTATTTGGTCTACTCTTCCACGCTGGCCAGGCCATCTCACCGAGCCCTTGTAGAACTTGCTTAGAAATGACGTCACTCAAGCCGCTCGACACGGGCACTTATCGAAACAGCGGTGATGATAATTGTTTAGATTTTCTGGGAGGAAGATTTTTTTTTAACCCATAGCAAACCTCGGCAAGCGGGAGTGGAGTCACGGATGTACTGTGTGATGTGGTAAAAAAGTACATAGGAAAGAGAGAAGGAATGGCGGTAATACGAGGAAGAGGATGGAAAAGGAGTGGAGAAACGGGAGCACAGGGTGAGGAGAGGTGAGGAGAGGTGAGGAGGGGTGAGGAGGGGTGAGGAGGGGTGAGGCTGCACGAGAGCCACGAGGCTTCTACTGCATGGAGAAGAGGAGGAGGAGTGGAGTGGAGATCCAGAGTGGTCGTGATGAGTGGGGGGGGAGTATCAGAGTGGGGGTGGCCACGCACAGGAGTCACGTGACGTACTGGAGGTATGAGCTGATTTAGATGGAGAGATCACGTGGAGGAAACAACTTTTGGCATCGAATGTGGAGGGTAAACGTAAAATGTATTCGGCGCTTCCAACAAATACCGGGCACACCTAACAATAAAACATTAAATAAAAATAGAGTTACAATTTCATAAGATGTTAAAACCAGTACACAACATCCGTTAAGACTTATACACTATTCTGTAGGGGAGGAATCTATTGTCCAAATCGTTAAGATCCATCCCAGTTAGCCGGGTGGTGGTGGCGGCTGCACGTGGCCTGTAATCCATTCATTGGCCGGGAACTCCTCGATATGTAGAGGACAGCAGAGCTTTGGGTGTGGTGGGGTTTTTGTCACCGTAAAATGCTGCTGCTGCTGTCTCCTCCGCTCGTCCGTGGTTCTACCTCCTCGTGGCACCTCTGAATTCTCCTCTCTCTCTCCGAGTCGTCATTTCTCTCTGAGTCGTCCTCTCTCTCTCTCTCCGAGTCGTCCTCTCTCTCTGAGTCGACCTCTCTCTCTCTCCGAGTCGTCCTCTCTCTCTCTGAGTCGTCCTCTCTCTCCGAGTCGTCCTCTCTCTCTGAGTCGACCTCTCTCTCTCCGAATCGTCCTCTGTCTCTCTGAGTCGTCCTCTCTCTCTCCGAGTCGTCCTCTCTCTCTCTCCGAGTCGTCCTCTTTCTCTCTGAGTCGTCCTCTCTCTGTGAGTCGTCCTCTCTCTCTCTCCGAGTCGTCCTCTCTCTCTGAGTCGACCTCTTTCTCTCCGAATCGTCCTCTCTCTCTCTGAGTCGTCCTCTCTCTCTCTCCGAGTCGTCCTCTCTCTCTGAGTCGTCCTCTCTCTCTCTCTCTGAGTCGACCTCTCTCTCTCTGAGTCGTCCTCTCTCTCTCTCCGAGTCGACCTCTCTCTCTCCGAGTCGTCCTCTCTCCGAGTCGTCCTCTCTCTCTGAGTCGTCCTCTCTCTCTCTCTCTCCGAGTCGTCCTCTCTCTCTCTGAGTCGTCCTCTCTCTCTCTCCGAGTCGACCTCTCTCTCTCTCCGAGTCGTCCTCTCTCTCCGAGTCGTCCTCTGTCTCTCTCCGAGTCGTCCCCTTTCTCTACCGGAGCGAGGAGCGGACACCGTGCGGCTGCGGTGGCGGCACGTGACAAGTTGACGTGATGATTCTTCCTCTCCTCCTCCTCCTCCTTCTCGTCATCGTTATCCTTGTAACTCTCAAACCGACGCACGCTCCATCGGACGTCGCAGTGGTCCTCGGCGCGTGGTGGATTCCCCACAAGTTCACAGAGCGACGTGAACTCAATCGATGTCAATAGATCATTTCACTGGAGATTAAAGAGAGAGACAAAACCTACAATTCACGCACACTAACGAACGGCAATCGATGTTTCAACTTGTGTTTGATCTTTTTTGTTTTTGATTCGAAAAAGAAAAATCCATTGCCAAGAGCCATTGGATATAAGTGTAAGCCCCGAGGATGTATTTGTTTATGATGTGCAATCAAGGAGGGCTATTGCCTAAAACGTCGTCTGTTATATATATATATATATTCAAAAATGCTGCTTAGGGCCACTGTTATTGAACCAAAATTTCTGAGTTTTTGTTGGTTACTTTGAAGGTGAGGTCAAAGTATACACTCAATCATTAACAGTGCGTAAAAAAATCGCAGCAATTCAGATAAATATCGCTTTTCTAGCATTGCATAATCACTGTCTAACGTCATGCATTACATGGTACGCGTTTATAAATGGCAGCACCGTCGATTAAGATGCATCGTTCAGTCTTTAAAACTGTTAGGGTATGTGCTGTTAGCAAGCACCGATTAAGGTCATCATAGCACACGACTGTCTCTCTAACGCTGATGTTCATTACTGTACTAGAGCACTAGGGATTTGTTTAGGCTCAGCCAACCTGGAGGTGGAACAGACCATGTTCAGATATATACTAACTGCGACAACCCCACAAGAGATATGCACACAAAATCAAAAACTCTTGAGGGATGATTTTGAGATGTAATCATCACTGGTGATTAAATATAATCTTTACCGGCTCAGACACTAATTACATTCGCTATCACTGGCGTTGGCCGTGAGCGGGAATCAAACTCGGGTCGCCGGGTTAAGACACACACAGTGACAGACACACAGACACACACAGTGACAGACACACACAGTGATAGACACACAGACACACACAGTGACAGACACACACAGTGATAGACACACAGACACACACAGTGACAGACACACACAGTGATAGACACACAGACACACACAGTGATAGACACACACAGTGATAGACACACAGACACACACAGTGACAGACACACACAGTGATAGACACACAGACACACACAGTGACAGACACACACAGTGATAGACACACAGACACACACAGTGATAGACACACACAGTGATAGACACACAGACACACACAGTGACAGACACACACAGTGACAGACACACACAGTGACAGACACACAGACACACAAAGTGACTGACAGACGCACCGATGCCGCGTGTGGACACGTGTGGCGCGTGAGAACCAAGGCGACTCTCTCCCCCACCGCCGTCATGAAAACGCCGCCGGGCGACACCCGCGCCGCGAGGAACCGACTTCATCTCGACCTTCACACCGACTCCACCTCGACTCCACATCGACCTCACGGCCCGTCCTGCCGACTCCGTCGCGACATTTGCCCTCAATGGCTCCGTTTTGCTTCATGCGCCGAGAGCGATGCGTCGTCAGCCCCCGTCTCTCTCTCTCTCTCCCACCCACTGCCCACTCCCCATCACCGCCCGTACGCCGATCGGTGATGGGGAGAGAGGCACAACCACCCCCACCAACCCCCCCGCGGTGTGAACGTCGCCCACCGTTGAGCCGACGTGAACGCAGCGACGTTGGCGCGTGGTTTATACCTGGAGGCGGTGCCGCGTGAAACTAGTGCGAGGCCCGTAGCCACGTGTAGCTGCTTGTGCCACGTGTAGCTGCTTGTGCCACGTGTAGCTGCTTGTACCACGTGTAGCTGCTTGTGCCACGTGTAGCTGCTTGTGCCACGTGTAGCTGCTTGTGCCACGTGTAGCTGCTTGTGTCATGTGTAGCTGCTTGTGCCACGAGGAGTATCCGGCACTGCCTGGACAAGGTCGTTGAGGGATCTGATGGGGAAAATCAAAAGCAGCTCGCGTCAATCTCACCCCCCCCCCCGCCCCCCAACCGCCCTCCAATGTTGTCCGGTACGATCCGCAGGTCATCTCCCCCTGCCGACTTGTGTGCGTGACGTCAGCATTGTGGGCCGGTTCGTTTTCAAAGAGGCGATTAATCTGAATCGCCCCCTTGGACTGGACGTTGGCGGAGGAGCGGCGGCGCAGCGGTTAGCGCAGAGCGCTCTGAATTGCAGACATCGCAACTTGAATTCCAGATTATGGTCATCATCGGTGCCAGCTGCATAGTTGAAGCAGGCCTTCAACTCACGGTGACCAGCGTGGTGAATTATGGTCAAACAACCCCTGCCGCTTGATGGCTTTGTCCAGCAGTCGATTGACCGAGGGTTGTAAATTTTTGTCATGAATAATTGGTAGTTAATGGAACTTGTAGACAGACAGACATGACAACAGACAGACAGACACACTGCCAGACACAGCAGCAGCTCCCTATATATCTGCTCAGGGATAAATCGTTTTACTCCTTGCCCCCAAATCAACCGGCTCATAAAGTCAGCGCTGATATCCGCTGACTGGATGCTTTATTGGCCTGCAAGAGCTACCAGGGCACACCCAGCCACGCGCAGTGCTTCACATCCCCTCCAAATGGATCGAGTTAAAAGCGGCTTCCTATTGTATGGCACCTAAGCAGTTATTCTCTAATTCAGCCTTGTTTTTGTTGTTGTTCACGGACGGTCGTGGAAATATCCTTGAAGGGGGAAGGTGCCGCGTGGACTGTTACGCAAAGCGCCGATTGCTTTCGCGAGCCGACACGGCGGCTCGGCACGGGCCCCAAGGGCCGCGCGGCCGGCAACAATCAGCGCCGTTGAAGAGCGGTCGCCGCGGGCCAGAGTGGACGCGCGCGTGGCGAGACCACGTGGGGCCCGGGGGTGACGGCCGCGTTGGGCATCGCACAGCGCGCGGTGAGCGGAGCCGCGGAGAGAGAATGTGGGGGGGGGGGGGGGCGTGAGATGTCCATCGATGTAATACATCTTCGATGTAATACATCTGCGTTGTTGATGATGATGATGACGCAGTGGATAGACCGTGGCTCACGATGGTCAAATAACAATAGCCGTGCCGTGGAGGGATGTGCGATGTCCCAGGTGCAGTGTAACGCGATGCCGCGATGCAATACCGAAGGGGTGTTCTGCACGAGAGCTTCAACGCGCATTGTGCACAGCCGCCAGTCTGGCGACTTAGGTGCGAGTCGTGCTCCAAGCCGTCACCTCCACTCGTGCGTCTGTGCCGCCGGGTCATTCCGCTGGGCGATCCGTGTGAACCCACGATATTCCTGTTAAGACATCGATAGCGAGTTGCGCAACGCCTCGCCGTCACTTCCTTCCTTCTGCCAGATCCCTCAGCTGCTGCAGAGGAGACGCACGCATCCTTGAAGGACCTCTCAATGGCTGTCATCAATCTGGTTTGAGGACTGCCCCTCTTGTTACACAGCTGAGTTGCCCTTCAAGGACCATTCTTATCGTCTCATCGTCACCGCCATCTCGGCTTGAGGTCTCCCCCCTTTGGCCTCCGACCTCTGGGCGACCCTGGCCTCCTCCACCCTGCACACCACGTGGTCACCACCTCCTCCTGACTACATCCAAACAAAGAACCTTGCCACGTCATTAGCACGGTTGATACCTCCGATTAGCACGGTTGGCTATGTACGGTGCGAAAGAAGTTCAACATACATGTTATATTCCGAACTTCCAACTTGCTGTGAGCTTTGCTGCCAAGGAATTCACTCAAGTATCTGCCCACAGTTGTATTGTGTTGAAGATGTGCAATATGCATACACGTTCATCTGGAAATAGTTATAACAAGAAATCTTATTACATATTTCTGTTCAATATTTGTGGAAACGATCCAATTGAATTTGTGCCGGAGTCAAATGCCCTTGCGTGTGCGAGATGTTGGACGGGGAGCGGTGGCGCAGTGGTGAGCGCACTGCGTGTGTGTGAGTGGGGGAGTGGTGGCGCAGTGGTGAGCGCACTGCGTGTGTGTGAGTGGGGAATGGTGGCGCAGTGGTGAGCCCACTGCGTGTGTGTGAGTGGGGGAGTGGTGGCGCAGTGGTGAGCGCACTGCGTGTGTGTGAGTGGGGGAGTGGTGGCGCAGTGGTGAGCGCACTGCGTGTGTGTGAGTGGGGGAATGGTGGCGCAGTAGTGAGCCCACTGCGTGTGTGTGAGTGGGGAATGGTGGCGCAGTTGTGAGCGCACTGCGTTGTGAACCCCGGTGACCCGAGTTCGGATTGCCCACGCTCACGGGAAATCTTCGGTGACGGATATGTAAGCCGGTGTCTCCCCCGTGGTTGACTCAGCCTTAAGTTAGTACCTGGTGGCGTGTGTTAAAGCATCAGCGCTGGGGAGACAAAGGCGGCCAGGCGTGGTGTTGACCGCACCACTCCCTCGCGTGCCGTGTTGGCTTTCAAAGGTGCTCGCGAACAGCACTTGCCCCAACAGCCTGTTCAAGGTTTGCCTGGGGGATCTTTGTCATAGTATGTTGTATGTTATGCGAGTAAAGCAACATACAACATGTTCTTTTTGCGTCTATAGAGTGATATACAGGGCGCGTATTTGTGTTATGCGTGTACCTGGCTTAATTACGTCAAATGTAATGTGTGCCATATCTGTATGTGTATAATGGTATTGGTATTGTGTGTGAATGTTTATATGAATGTGAACTGTAGGTGTTTTATGTATGATGTTTTTTTTATGGCTATTGATATGTCAAATGCAATAAGTATTTGTGTGTGCGTGTGTATGTGTGATGTAATAGTGTTCAATTGTACCGTATTTAATACGTGTATGTGCATACGTTTGTAGATTTGGGGGGGGGGGGTTGTGGTGACACAGTGGATAACAAAACTGTGCTACAATTACAAAAACAAACCTAAGTTAGACTCCTGCCCACGGGGGGGGGGGGGTGTCTGCTCTACGTGGGGGAAAAGTGGTACCTGAATCTGCCCTGGGCCTCCCAAATAGTTTTTACTCAGCCTTACATGAGTTTCCCGAGCGTGATGTGTCAACATCAGCACTGGGGAGACAAAGGCGGCCGGCCGTGGTGCTGGCTCCACACCACACCGTCATTGACAGGTGCTGGCTTGCAGCACTTGCCCCTGCAGTCTACGCAGGCTACCTAGGGGTGGGGGGTATCTTTGTGTGGTATGAATGGACGTATGTTTGATGTATGTCTGGCTCCATGCACGTGTATATTTCCGCGCACATGCATGTGTAAAAAAAGAACCGTTTGAATATATGCATGCACATGCATGCATACATACGTACACATGAACGTACGTACGGACATGTCATTGAATATACAGATGGAATGTTTGTACGTATGTACGCAGGTAAACGTGTGTGTGTGTATATTTTGCTGTGAGTGCAAGCATGTGTATATGCCTGCCTGTGAGCGCATAGCTTTTTTTTCACAAGATATATTTAACGAGACACTTTCCTTATGTTAGGCTTATGCAAATCCATCTCTGTGTGATTATCATGTACACATTACCACTTTAAATGCATTGATCCTGGGGGTGATTGTATTGAAAGCAATGTCTATATATGAGCATGTGTTCACACCTGAAATTCATTGTTCTGAACTCAAAACTGTTAAACCCCTGATCGAATCGTTTCAGTAAATGAGTCTACAGGGTCTCCTTTATTTACGAACGAGTTAGGTTCCAGAGGTCTGTTCGTAAGTCGAATTGTTCGTAAGTGCAACTTTGCTCCTGTTGATTCCAAACATGTTGGACGGCATGTACACTAAACACGGGGAATGGCTTGAAAAGTTGTATAATCTCCTGTAGATGTAGATGCCACTGGTTGTTCACGTTCTGCAGATGTAGATGCCACCACCGCCATCTATTGCACGGCGGTTGAACTTACGACTCTCGTTCCGAACAGGCAACTGGACATAAGGACAGGTTTCTTCGTATCTCTGAAAATTCGTAAGTCGAATGTTCGTAAGTAGAGGAGTCCTTGTGCGCATGCAGGGGATCTCAGCGTCTCACGCCCTTTGAGAGTCCACGAAGGCCCAGACCAGGTGATTCAAGTTTGACCGATGCCACCCAATTTGGCGTAACTTTTAGCGGTTCGGATTTTGTTTAAGGGGACGATCAGAGCGAGCTGTGCGATAACCCCGTTGTGAAACGAGAGCATGGTGGGAATCGAGTAATCCACCCTCACTTGCGTGGCCGCACCAATACGTGGGTACGACTAAAGATGTGCTCTGGTAACAATATTCCGCTTTGGCACACGGACGACTCGTGCGAGGGTAGAAGGTAGCAAGAGGCGCAGCCCTGCAACTGCTCGCTCACGCCACTGCTGGCAGAACATCCTCCGCTAAGAGGGAATTGTTTACCTCTGCTTCCACGCCGAATCGACCATCTCGGAAGAGGTGGGAGCACCAACACTTTTCCCCACCGCACGCGAACCGTGGTGCTGGTACCCAATCTATACCGATGTTGGGTGGATGCAGTCGGCGAGGGGGGAGAGGGGGGTTAAGAAACCTGTGCCGTGGTTTCAGCTGCCGCGCCGGGAGAACGAATCGCACCGGCGACCACAGCGGGTTGTTGCCAGTCCAGCGTGCGAGCCGTCAAGCACGCCACTGTAGTGGCAACATAAACACAATCCCTGAGCACTGGTGCGTCCTCAACGTTGGAAACAGACGCACGCTCTCTCTGTACAAATCGCCAGAGACGATCTAAAAACGTACGTTTGTATTTGGCAGCGGAGGCAACGCCAGAGGAGGTGGGTGACTTGGTTTAAACGAAGGGGGGTGGTGTTTGCGAAACTGCGTGCTGACCTTCCCGGTCATGAGACCTCGCCTGCATGAGCAAACTTAAACGAATCCTTGCAGTCACGAAACTTCAAATCTAAAACTTAAACGTGAACCTTGAAGGTGATAATTGACAAGGGTCAGAAGGGACGTGCAAAGATCACGGTCCCAAAGTTACCAGAACTATGCCAGGAAATGTGGAATTGCGATGAGAAAATAACAACCAAAGACATATTTGCAAAGAAATCTCGGTGAACTTTTTCAAGGTTTGATTGACAAAACAAACCGCGACGTTAAACAAATCACACCGTGGGATCGCCCTGCCGTGTTTTTCACGATCACATCTCAAAGTTTGCAACAACTAAAAAACTCTCCGCAAAAATTTAAAATTAAATCGTTGGCAGATTTGGGATCTTCGCGCTCCTCATTCTCACGGCCCGCTGCGGTAAGAAGTAAAAGCAGAATGCGACGGAATCACCGATCTCGCTTGCCAATGAATCGATTGCCAATTAATCTATTGCCAATTCATTGATTCCCAATGAATCGACATTTTCAAAGATTCCTTGCCGGATAAACTCTGGAGCGACTGGCGGTTGGACTGAGCGGAATTTGATTAAAATGAAACCTCGATTCTCGTTTCACAGTGACCCCCTTCGGCCCCCTTCGGCCCACACCACGCCCGCTTTCTTCCATTCACGGACAAATATCTGATCGGCGATTTCGCCCGCGGTGTCCCGATTCTCTCGTTGCGCAGCGCCGCGTTCCGCCGCGTGTCCCGAACGGGCGCAGTTTCACGGTAGGGGGGGGGGGGTGGTTGCGATGTTGCTCTGTGGCTTCTCCCCAATGTGCGTGGTAATTGTCCGTGCCGCGTCCAAACTCGGCAGGAAAAGCCTGGAACGTTAACGCCAGCGCCGCGCGCGCGGCCTCTAGCCCCTCCATCAGATAACGCCGTACGATCACAAACCTATCGTCCTACGCGGAGTGGGGGGGGGGGGTGCCGTACGCCTTGCGGGTTCGACGTTAACCAGTTAACCAGGGCGGCCGCTTGGTCGCTCGAACCGCAGACCACGGCAGCAAGCGGCGCGCGCCGGGCCGAGTCGCCGCTGCTTTGAGACCGCGGCAGCAGCACCACGTGATGAGCCGGCTCGCGAGTGCGCGGGGCGGACGGCGTGGCACGCGCTCGCGGGCGGGCGGGTGTCCACGCGGCGTGAATATGAAGGTTCGGGCCGTCTCGTGTCGCTCTCACGGCTGGGGGGTGACGTCCACTACCACGGGGGGGGGGGGGCTGTCCGTCTCTCGCGATCTTCGGTGTCACTCGTGGAGATGTTGGCGGAGCACGGGGGGCGCCCGTCACCTCGAGGGCGCAGAGTTCACGTCCTGGCCTCGTTCACCGCCACCACCACCACCACTACAATCACCGTCGTTCATCCGTGGATGTTCGAACGAGCGCCGTTCGGTTCGGAAAAATCGGCAGCAGCGCTTCGTTTCGTTGTGTTGACTGAATATGGAATCACCGGTCCCTGTCATAGTAACGTGGAATTTCCACCACCGGCTCAGGACCACCGCTGGAGATGAGCGCCGGCCCCCCAACACTCCTGACCATGGCGCGTGTAGGTCCGCGAGCCCAGTCTCGTTGTCCGTGCGCGTGTACATATCGTTACGTGTAGTCGTCGCGTACGGTGACGAACAGCTAACACACATTGCGTCTCGTCTTGCATTTTGCGTACACGTGTGCAATCTTATCTCAGGGGTCTAACTGAAATGAACTAAAAACATAACTACACACACACACACGTAGCAGACGTCAACCCAGTGGAGTGGACGATACTCACCTTGCCCACCAGGTCACTCGGAGTGTGCGCGTGACGCGTCGACTGGAACTGACGGCGATAATAAACTCGGTTAGCTAGAAAGGTAAGGACGTTGATTTGCTGACGATAATAGCTGGGGGGGTTAAAGGATTTTATTTAATCTGCATGATTTTTTTGGAATGCAAATGACAGCAAGGATTGACCTAACCTCCTTTGTGTTGTTTTTTTATATACAAGAAACTTAACACACGAAAAAAAATCAACTTTTTTACACACGTGCGTTCAATGGAGATTTTTTACCGGTTTCATGCATCGTACTTTAATTTTGTACAAAAAACAAACACGCACACACACACAAACCTCTCCCCAACACCGCGGCATACGCACGCACACCCGCCGCTTGCCCTCATCTTTCACATTTGCAACGTTGAATGTAAACGACAGCGCCGTGGTAGCGAGAGAGATCGAGGGAGGGGCAAGGGAGGGAAATAAATAAATAAATAAAACCCCACCACACATTACACCCAGAGTGGAGTCAATGGAATTGCACAGGAGGATAATTGCGTGGTCAACAATTGAGATGGCCAGTACAGCAAGTAGGCTCCGGTCGTTGCAATTTGTGTTGGGGTTGTTTGTTTCCCTCTCTCCTCTCCAGGCCACAACACCAACAACAACACAGATTATGATTAACTTAGCCACCCATCACTCCTCCACCCCGACCACCACCACCACCACCCCGACCACCACCACCCCGACCACCACCACCACGCCCTGCCACCGACAAAGAAGAGACATCCTCTTGTGAGACTCTTGAGTCGAGCGAAGCTTTTCCTCGTTAATATACATCGTAGGGGATTGCAATTATTGTACGAGATGGAATCGATGACTCTAATAAAGAATCCAATGCATTTTTCGTGACCCGAGGACTGTACAATGTTGGCGCGAAATGTTACATACTATTTTGCCTCCTTAATTTTACTTTATATGCAATCATTTAATAGAGTACATATGCACTAATGTGTTTTTTTTTCGATTGATGATTTATTAATGACGCATGAAAATGAAATGAAAAAGTTAAAATATCTTTAAAACAATTAATAATAAGCACTGTGCTAAGCTTGGTGTTAAGATGTTAGTATGCCTTAAATAAAGTACATTAATACAGCCTAAACTACGTAGGAGGTGAAATGCAGCGTTTATCTAGGAAAAAATAACCAACAATTTACTTGCTGGCACTAAGTATGACTGTATGTGGTCATGGAGACTGTCTTGTTATGTTGTGGTGATCAGAATGTCACTGAATGGATTGAGAAACGTTTTTAAACAAAGACTCCAATAAACCGACACGTTTGGAACACGTTCCTTGGCTCTCTTATTTTATTTTAGTTTTCTGTCCGTCGCCCTCCTCGTTCCGCCTCTGAACGCGCACAAGAGGCGCTCGACCTCCAAGCGACAGGCGGAGATGGAGCGACGAAGTTCGTGCGGAATGTTCGCACCTCGCCTTGCGCGTGCCTTGGGGATGTCGCCTTGGCCACAGCGGCGGATTGAACCCAGGTCGACGGCGACCTGTGAGCAGTGGACAAAAGCCATCGCCGCAGTGGTGACGGGTGGCCCGGATTAACACAAACGGCGTGGATGTTGACTCACGTTGGCACCTCCGCGGCACGAACGTGGACACGGAAGGCGGAAGTGGAGCCCGGGGCGATGTGAAAGCGGCGTGGACACGGCGATAGGAGCGGGAAGGGCAAGGGAGGAGCGATGGGGAATACGAGGAAGGGGGTGGAAGAGGAGCGGAGAAACTGGGAGAACGGGGTGAGGAGAGGTGAGAGGTGAGGTGAGTGAGGTGAGGCGAGGTGAGGGGTGAGGTGAGGAGAGGAGAGTGAGGTGAGGAAAGATGAGGTGAGTGAGGTGAGGAGGAAGAGGTGAGGTGAGGAGAGGAGAGGTGAGGAGAGGAGAGGTGAGGTGAGTGAGGTGAGGGGTGAGGCGAGGTGAGAAGGGAGAGGTTGCATCAGGGCATCGACGCTGCTGCTGCTGCTGCACGGAGGCGGATGAGCGGAGTGCGTTTTCACAGTGGGCGGGGAGAGGGGCGGGGTGCAGAGTCACGTGACTTACTGGAGGCTTGAGCCGATTTGTCAATTTACAGATATGTAAAACTGACAAAATAATGCATTCATTGCCTATCGCTTTAGTACGGAAGTGAAGACGCAAAATGTGCCCCCTGCTTTCATTTCTTCTTCATTGGTGGCGAGATGTTAACTCCCTCGCCTGGTACGGAGGAGGTCGTGGGTTCGATCCCGACCCTGACGCGTGCTGCTGTATATTTGGAGTTTGCGTTTCTGTCTCCGTGGGTGGAAGGGGGGAGAAACCTGCACCACCGTTTCAGCTGCCGCCTCGGGAGATCGAACAGATTCGGGCGACCTCTGGAATGGATTTCAAATCCCGAGTGCTGATAGCCGTCACGCTACGCGCAAGCAGCATCCCTTCACGCAAGCGTACAGTGAGCTACAAATTCGCCTGTGTGGCCTTTGGGATTCTAGGGGGTCCCGGTTATTACCGGCAGCCGTGGTGCGGTGTTTTCTGTCATCCTAATGAGCTCCTGAGTGTTGTCGTGGCCTTGAGATTGTAGAAGCTACGTCTAAATAACCTCTATTACGGCTTGTTGGCGATTCCATAGCGCACCTCGCCTGCTCTACAGGATGTCGTGGGTTCCATTCCAACCCTGACGCCTGCTGCTGTATATCTGGAGTTTGCGTGTCTCTCTCTCTCTCTTCCAGTGGTCGCGTGGATTTTTCTCCGGTTTTCACCTTCACATTGAGAAACACGCGTTTAGAGTACAGTATATGGTTGCTTTAAATGTCTATGTGATAAGCCGCTCCATCGGACTATCGATTGTGGCCAGGTCGCTTCTGAAAAAAAGCTGCATAGCTCAGTGGAGCCTTTGCCTGGTTAAAAAAATATTTAGTTTTAGTTTTGTTGTATTCGTTAAACCGTCGTCGTGGTGGTGGCCTGTACGTTGCTGGTAAGTGCCTTCTTTAAGATTGGTGACGATGTTATAAATTTCGATTTAAAGCTTTCGTGACTGCAGGGATTCATCTTCTTGGTTCTTTCGGTAAAGTCACGTAGACTCTGTCTTCTCGACAGACCTGTTCTCCACCTGAGGACGGCTGCTTGCGTTGTGGCCGAAATGTCGTGATAATTATTTTATTATGTTTTTTTTATTTTATTATTTCCATTCTACGTGACTTTACCGAAAGAACCAAGAAGATGATGTTATAAATGTCCTCTTTCAATTAGTTCCCGTGGTCAGGCCCTTCGGTATTTTCTTTTAAGCGCCACGTTCACATCACGGTCGTCGAGTTAAGGCCCAGGAATGGCAAGGGGGGCCAGCGACGAGCAGCACCGCCGAAGTGGAGATCACGAAGAATCGACGCGTCTCTTGGAGTGAGCCATGGTGTGGTTGGTAAGGACTTTGGTGTGTGTGGGGGGGAGAGACGATGATGCTGTGGGAGGAGGAGGGAATTCCAATTGAGAAACATTTCGATTTAAAGCTTTCGTGACTGCAGGGATTCATATTCTTGGTTCTTTCGGTAAAGTCACGTAGAAGGGAAAACAATTTTATTTTATTTTATTGTTTTCCCTTCTACGTGACTTTACCGAAAGAACCAAGAATTAGAAACATTTATTTTACCAGCAGTATGAGGGAGGAGCGTTCACTCCGCATTCCCTCTGTGAACGAGCGACGTGGTGGCTTTGTGGGAGTCCTCAAGGCCACTTCTGAAGTCTCTCCCGACGCCGCGTTCAAAACATCCCCTCGCGCATTGGCCGCGACCCCCCCACTCCCTCTCCTGCTCCACTTCCTGCCTGCCCCGTGCCCTCCGCCACATTCAACCGAATGCCCTCTTGTCAACGCCACCAAGTCGGCTGAAAACGTTGTCGGACTTTCGCGACCAATATCATCCATAATACAGGTTGTTTGGGGGGGTTAGATCGCGTAAGTATATTAAAGTGTCGTCAAACTCAACACCACCCGACACAGACCATTCGCTGCAGCGAGGCGCTCGCTGCTGCAGCCGCGTCTCCGGCGAGACCCCCCCCCCCGCCCCTCCCCGCCCCCTCCTTGACCTCTGCCTGACTCCAACGCCTCCAGCGACCCCCCCCCCCCCCGCTAACCCCCCCCCCCCCCCACATCTGCTGTGGCTCACGAGCAGTGGCGAGAACCTTGAAGCGAGAGCTCCACAGCGCACACCTCTTGGCTCCCCCCCTTATCCCCCATCCCCCCCCCCATCCCCCCCATTCCCCCCTTACCCCCCAAACCCCCCCCCCTACCCCCCCGCAGTGTCTCGAGGTGGCTTTGAGCCGATCGCGACGCCGCTGGCGGCAACGCGACGCGCCCCGGTGGCTCGCAGGGGGCGACTCGCCACCAACTCGCCACCCCAGCGGTGAACCACCAACTCGCCACCCCAATGTGAAAGTGAACCACCAACTCGCCACCCCAATGTGAAAGTGAACCACCAACTCGCCACCCCAATGTGAAAGTGAACAATGAACTCACCCCAATGTGGAAGTCAACCACGAACTCGTCCAGATGTCAGAGCGTTGTTTGCTGAGCGCACCAACGACGCGCGGCTGATTTACATTTAAATGGGTTGGCTGAGATAGAGAGACGGGCCTAACACGCCGAGTCTAATATCCACGCCGTACACGTTACAAAGACAAAACATATCCCTCGTATAGCCTTAACGGACTGCCGGGGCAAGTGCTGTTAGCGAGCACCTATGAAGGACGGCACGGCACACGAGGGGGTGGGTGGCCAGCACCACGCCCAGCCGCCTCTGTCTCCTCAGTGGCGATGTTTACACACCGCACCAGGTACTCATTTGATGCTGAGTCGACATAGGGGAGGCCCAGGACCGGTTCAGATAATCGTCACCGGTGTTGACCGTGAGTGGGAATCGAACCCGGGTCGCCGGGTTCGTAGCGCAGCGTAACGCTAACCTCTACACCACCGCTCCCCACCGTACACATGACACACACACACACAGACACACACACAGACACACACAGCATGCCTCTCACACACACACAGACACACAGCGTGTCTCTTACACACAGACACACACACACAGACACACACCACACAAACACACACACCACACAGACCATACACACCACACAGACCACACACACCACACAGACCACACACACCACACAAACACACACACCACACAGACACACACCACACAGACACACACCACACAGACACACATACATACACACCACACAGACACACACACCACACACACCACACACCACACAGACACACACAGACACACACCCAACACACACACCACACAGACACACAGACATACACACCACACTGACACACACACCACACAAACACACACACACACACCACACAGACACACACCACACACACCACACAGACACACACAGACATTCACACCAAACAGACACACAGACATACACACTACACAGACACACACACCACACACACCACACACACACCACACAGACATACACACCACACAGACACACACCACACAGACAGACACACAAACACACACCACACACCACACAGACACACAGACATACACACCACACTGACACACACACCACACAAACACACACACACACACCACACAGACACACACCACACACACCACACAGACACACACAGACATTCACACCAAACAGACACACAGACATACACACTACACAGACACACACACCACACACACCACACACACACCACACAGACATACACACCACACAGACACACACCACACAGACAGACACACAAACACACACCACACACCACACAGACACACAAACACACAGACACACACACACACCCAACACACAGACACACACACACACCCAACACACACCACACAAACACACACACACCACACACCACACAGACACACACCACACAAACACACACACACCACACACAGACACAGACACACACACACCCAACACACACCACACACACACACACCCAACACACAGACACACACACACCCAACACACACCACACACACAGCACACAGCCACACACCACACAGACACACACCACACAGACACACACACACCACACACAAACACACAGACACAGACACACACACACCCAACACACACCACACACACACAGTCACACACCCAACACACACACACAGACACACACCCAACACACACCACCTACGAGGGACAAGACGTCGAGGACGCGGCAGATGCCTCCGTGAGACGCGTCCGTGCCACCTCCACCCACCCCCCTCCCCACAGAGGTGGTGCAGGCTGTGGCATTTTTTGAAATTGGCCGAGAAAATAAAAATGCTCTTGCTTCCGTCTTTTATTTTGTTATTTTTAAAACGTACTACTTATTATTATTTAGCCGCTTTGGTACAAAGTCAACGGGACAATGCATTGTCATTATTCGCGCTCACAATTGGAGTTATACATTGTTATAAGTTAACACGTAGTCGGCTTTCGCGAACAATATTAACCATTATTGAGGGTTTTTTTTGGTGCAATCGTCGTAAATATAAATGTGTCGTTAAAATGTGCCGGACTGAAATTGTAAATATCGTGGTGGGTTGACACTCTAACACACACTGGTGTGCTGTACTAGTGACGAATTGGCACGTTCTGTTTCCGTGACACACCTTACGAATTGGCTGTGTCGGGTGGTGGCGGGGTGAACGACACATTTATATTTACGCGATCTAACACAAAAAAACACCTCTATTATTATGGGAATAATTTCTTGATTCGCTGCAGGCCTCGTGTAGCCCAGAAGTTGTGAATCTGTGGCATCTCCAAGGCGTCGAGTCCGCACAAAGTAAAGGGATATGTGGACCGTGTAGGAGTGGTGATGTTAAGAGTGGCCGTGGCGGGGGGGGGGTCACGGTGAGCCTACTGGACTTGCAATCCAGAAGTCGCCGGGTTCGATCGCACGGCGACTGAAAGTCGCAACGATTGCGCAGGCTTCATAAACCCACCCAACCGCCCACGGCGTGGTCTCTGGTCACCGACACGGGCACGACCACAGGCAGTCCGCACGCATCAGCAAGTCGCAGTGGTGGTGGTGCTGGTGGTGGCGGTGGTGCTGGTGGTGGTGCTGGTGGTGGTGCCGGTGGTGCTGGTGGTGGTGTTAAAGTGTGGGTACTCTCAGCTCTTTCGATGGAAGAGTAGGCCAACATCACCCTCTTATCGGATAGGGGGGGGGGGGTGTAGGTTCGCCACCTTTTCCACAAACCAAACTGGGATACGTGTTTTGCAGCCTGCCCTTGGTCTGTCGCAGTGCGTCGTCACAATGGAGCCCAGCGCAGCAAGACCGGCGGGCCCAGATCTCGTTACGGTTCCAACCATTTCTGCTGCCTCCTGAACCCAGATGCCTCTCTCGTAGACACCGACTCTCTCGTACTCTCTCGTTGGTGTTTCTCCTCCACACCTACTCGTAGACACCTATTAGTAGACACCCAATAGAGATGCCTACTCTCTATTGGATACCTAATCCCTAGTAGGCATCTACTCACAAGTAGGGTTGCACTCTCTACTAGGTATCTACTAGTAGGTATCTACTAGAGAGTAGGTATCTCTAGTAGGATATCTCTAGTAAGATATTCCTCTCGTAGCTATCTCTACCAGAAAGTATATGTATACAAAGTAGGTGTTTACGATAGATACCTACTGGAGATACCTACTCTCCAGGAGGTACTCGTAGTAGACACCGAGAGGGAGGCTCGCGAGAGCTCCCCCGCCCTTTCCTTTGGAGGCACTTTCCGTCAGCAGTGGCCTGAGCAGGCAGCTGCAGGGCTGCGCCTCTATCCCATTCTCTGTCCCGTGTCGCGGGCCCTGTGCCCGGTCACCCCCCCCCCGCACTCTTCCCGGCTTTGGCAAATGGGCAGAGAGGTGTTTTTGTTCGTTTGTTTTGTTTTTGCTGAGCGAGCGCGAATTGTGATAACGACGATCGCGGACGACGCTTCAGGGTCCAGCGGGGGAGGTGAGAATGAAGCGGCTACAACACGAGGGGAGGGAGGCGAGGGGAGAGTAGAGACCCAGATGAGCAATAGAGTGCACAGGAAGGCAGGTGGATTGGGGAGAGAGAAGGAGGGGGGAGAGTGAGAGAGAGAGAGGGATGGCGGGGAGATGAGAGAGAGAGCGAGCGAGAGACAGAGACGAATGTGGATTGAAGACCCATGGGACACTGATTTTGTTACCCTCCCCTCAAATAACGACGCCATTGACTGCAGCAAGCCTGAACATAAATAACTCGGAATGCGCCCGCCTCGGCTAGATGTCGTAGTGGCGAGATATTAGCTACCTCGCCTGGTATACAGGAGGTTGTGGGTTCGATCCCGACGCTGGCCGTCTGTATATCTGGAGTTGGCACTGGTTCTCTGCCCGTGGTCGCGTGGACTTTTCTCCGGTACCTCCGGGGTTTCCTTCCACATTTAGAATCAATGCACTTTAGACTTTGGAGTATTTGGCTGATATAAATTTCCACGTGATAAGCCACTTCGTGGGGCTATCATTTGTGGCCGGGTCGGTTTTTTAAAAGTGCTACATAGCTCAGTGAGGCCTTACCTGGTTGAATATAAAATAGTAAATAGTAGGTCGTACGGGCCATCGATGCTTCTAAAACGAAGTCTGGCCACGTCTCGCACCCCCAGAAAGGGCATCTCGCACCCCCAGGTGAAGAAGAACCACTGCTCTGAAGCTAAGCAAGGGTAGGGCCACGCGTGACACAGGTGTTATAGGCTGCGAGGCATGAGGGCAGTGCGGTAAATACAACGGCATTGTTGTATTGTACTATGCTCCAACGTCTACGCTTCTCCCACCTTGGCCAACCCACGCCGACCATCGTGGTGAAGTATTGTCAAAGATCACACCACGACTCAGACGACGTGGACAGCCACGTGTTCAGCAGGAGATTGACACGGGCATCCTACACACGCAAGTGAGGGTTATACTTTAATTTTTCGTAAAAAAATAAATATATCCCACTAAAGACAAAGACAAATATTTCGCCTTTCTCTAATGTAAAAGGATTAAATTAGAGCACAGGAAATGCAAAGTAAATTAAATAGTTATTTATACT
Organism: Lampetra planeri; assembly: GCF_965212315.1. Classification (NCBI taxonomy): domain Eukaryota; kingdom Metazoa; phylum Chordata; class Hyperoartia; order Petromyzontiformes; family Petromyzontidae; genus Lampetra; species Lampetra planeri. The sequence goes on from NC_136153.1 coordinate 8,675,975, forward strand.
TAACGGAAAACTCGATAGTGGATAGAGCATTCGACCTCTAATTGGAAAGCAATAAATACAATTAAATAATTCACAGGCATTTGTCCATCCAATGCTGATGGATGTCGGCCTCTCCACACGCCTGTTCGACCATGGCGGCTGTTTGACCATACTTCACCACGTTTGGCCAGTACAGGTTTGGGGTGGGGTGTCCACAACCGCTTCAGATTCCACTCACCACCGACGTTAGAGTCGTGGACTGGAGTCGAACTCACGCCGCCAGGTTCGCAAAACCGCAGTGCCACCGCCGCCGTCCGTGCTCAATCCACTGCTGGACGAAGGCCCCCCCCCCGCCCCCAGTCTCCCGCCACCCCTTCTGACGATCCTGCTGTGGCCTCGTTACAAATGCTCCGTCTCCCCGGTGCGTGACTCCTCCGGGACTCCGCTGCGCTCGTGGCTCAGCGCCACCACTGCCACTCACTTGCTGAGTCGTCGCTTGACGTGGCGGCCACTGGTCCCACCATCCTCCCCGGGTTCAATACAACCGCGCTGGCTAGGAGATGTTAACTCCCTCGCCCGGTGTGCAGGAGATGTTAACTCCCTCGCCCGGTGTGCAGGAGATGTTAACTCCCTCGCCCGGTGTGCAGGAGATGTTAACTCCCTCGCCCGGTGTGCAGGAGATGTTAACTCCCTCGCCCGGTGTGCAGGAGATGTTAACTCCCTCGCCCGGTGTGCAGGAGATGTTAACTCCCTCGCCCGGTGTGCAGGAGATGTTAACTCCCTCGCCCGGTGTGCAGGAGATGTTAACTCCCTCGCCCGGTGTGCAGGAGATGTTAACTCCCTCGCCCGGTGTGCAGGAGATGTTAACTCCCTCGCCTGGTATGCAGGAGGTCGCGGGTTCCGATCCCGACGCTGACGATGCCTGCTCGATATTTGGAGTTTTGCGGTGTCTCTCTCTCCCCGTGACCGCGTGGATTTTTCTCCGGGTCCTCCGGATTTTTCTCTCCACACATAGAATCAGCATCACGCCTTTTCGCGTACACGTGATGATGAGCCACTTCGTTGAGCTATCGTTTGTGAAAATCAAGTCGCTCATGAAAATGAGCTGCATAGCTCAGTGGGGCCTTACCTCGTAAAATTAATATGGTTCAGTTGACTTTCAAATGATGTACGTACGTTCAACTTATTTCGCGCCGTACGTAGCCAACCGTGCTAATCGGAGGTGGAATACGATTGTTGCTACATCATAGACCCACTCCTGCCACGAGAATGTGGGATTCCCACCACTGATTAAGATTGGTAATCGTGGGATGAGTCTCTTCAAAGGCTGCTCCACCACTTTGAAATATTTTCCTCGCAATCGCACGATCCAATGGAGGCTCTTTCTCTTTTCCTCTTGAAAGGAGCGATAATTTCACGGTATATCCAATCGATTTCGCAAACCCGTTTTAGCCAAAACTGCACTTTTCGAGAGCGAGAACAAATTGGGGAGCCCAGTGAGAAGAGGGTGCGAGAAGGCGATAAGAGAGGGGGAAAGGAAAATATGAGAGAGAGAGGCAGAGAGAGGGAGAGAGAGATGGGGGGAGAGAGAGACGCGTTTAAGCAGAGCTCCCCGTGTTATCTCTAGAAATCTAACATCCTCACTTTGTTTTTCATTTCTTTGTCGGGACTTTCTTCAGCACGAGTGAGTATTCAGTCTCTTGCGCACATAGGTCCACCCTTTCGTGTGTTTAGACCCAGGATTTGCTAAGTTTGTATTGTTTAACTGTTCTGGGTGAAGCATAGGCTTTTGAAACACAACAGTGTTTCTTAGGCCCTGTGTACAATCCCATAGTTAATTAATAATGGGCACGGTGGTGTCGCCCGTATGCGCCCTGCCGCTGGGGTGCAGAAGCCCTGCCCTGAAACACATCCTATCTTCCAGGAGGCAGGTGCACGTCCTGCTGGCTCCCGGGCAGCAGGAGGGAGGGGTGTTTGTCGTCGTCTATGACGGCATAGCCCATAGATTGTTCTACGGCAAGGATTGCATCCGATCCAAGGCTCCCTGGATGATGTCGCCCTGCTGCACGAGTGCCAGAAGGTCTTCTCGAAGGCCTCCTCATCAAAAAATGAACTGGCGAAAGTGCAGCGTGCCCCTGGTTGGGGTGTGGTACACGGCCCAGTGTCCCGAGAAGGCAAATGCCATCGATTGGAGCACAACATCATCGCCGCTGCTGCTGCACCACCTGGGGGTGTCCCTGGGACCAGAGGAGGAACCACCGCAGAGGAACTGGCTCGAGCTGGAGGAGAAGGTGAAGGAGCGGCTGGGCACCTGGAGGCGCCTGTGCAACTTCCTCACCTTCAGGACAAAGACGTTGGTGGTGAACCAGCTGGTGACGTCCATGCTGTGGCACCGACTCTTCTCCCTGCCACCATTTACAGGAGCGTCCTGCAGACGTGGAGCTCCTTTGCCGTCAGGAGGCTGAACCAGCCGCGATCGGCTGAGGATTGGGTCTTCGAACCAATCCTCAGGAGCCCGCAGACAAAGCTGCCATCCACCACCGCCACATGGAGAGGTGCCTCGCCAATGCGCGGCTCACCAGGATGGGAGATCGGGTGGAGCCTGGAACACGGGGGCGGTGGCTCGGACCGGCCGAGATGACCGCAAAGACAGGGCTGCAGTCGCTCTGGGTGGCTGCCCGGATCCTGGCCGAAGCGAACGTCAAGAGGAAGGTGCTCTACTCCTACATGGTCCAGTTTTACCAACAAGACACCTTTAGGAGCCACAAGGACCATGCCTGGAGGAGAGCCCTGCCCTGCATCTCTCCGGAGAGGCCTCTCTGGAGGCAACTCTACTCCAGCCCGACATACAACCGCATCGGCGACCTCAGCTGGAGCATCGCCCACGGCACCGTCACTACCAACGCCTCCCTGGCGCGCTTCACCGACACGTCCTCGGAGTGCCGGTTCTGCGGTAAAATGGAGACGGTGGTGCACCAATACGTGGAGTGCAAGAGCCTGGACTCACTGTTCAAGGTCCTTAGAAACATCCTCCTAAATTCGGCGGTCGGGAGTGGTGCTGGGTGGCCAGCACCACTCCCGACCGCCTTCGTCTCCCTAGTGGCGATGTTTTACACACCGCACCAGGTACTCATTTGAGGCTGAGTCGACCTAGGGGAGGTCCAGGACCGGTTCAGATAATCGTCACCGGGGTTCGTAACGCAGCGCGCTCACCGCTACGCTACCGCTCCCCACACGCACGCGCGGACAAGGAAGGCGACACGCCGCTTCGAGGACTGAACGTGGACAAGACAGCTGGACAAAGAGAGAGGGGGGAGGGGTTGGGGAGATCGGTAAGGATGACAGAGAGAGAGACACAGCGAGGAGAGGCAGAATGTGATGGGGCGAGAGAGCCCAGACAAGGAGGGGACTCCCCCTTAGACACTCCGCGGCTCTGCCGCCGCTGCCGCTGCCACCGCCGCTCTGGCCCAGCGCGCGAGCCCGGGGCTCGGTGCCCGGGGCTCGGGCCACCGCAGAGGTCGCAACCGGGTACCCGATACCCGTACCCTACCCGATACCCGGCTACCCGTACCCGGCCGGGTACCCGGCCGGGTACGGGTAGCCGTTTGCGACCCTGGTGCGGCCGGGTACGGGTACGGGTAGGCCGTGAGTCACTGGTGAGTAGCCGTTTGTCACTCATTTCGGGTAGGGTACGGGTACGGGTAGGGAACGGGTACCCGTACCCGGCCGGGTACGGGTACGGGTACCCATTTGCGACCCTGGTGCGGCAGGGTACGGGTACGGGTAAGGAATCAAAGCCCGTTTGCGACCTCTGGGCCACCCCGGGCCGGTCCCCACCACAGCCACTCCGCGGGGAGCGCGGACGCCTTCGCCGAGCCCCGTGACGCGGCGGGCAAGACGACCCAACAAGCCAACAACCCAAGCCGTGCCGGGATGCCGCCGCCTCTCGCCTGGGATACGACCGCGTGGGCGACGTTTTAGGGGGAGCACTGGGTGGGGGGGGGGCAATGCCCTGCCCACACCTTTATTTTCAGTAGTTTCCATTTAAGATTGTGAATGTATTACACGCACCCGCGATTCCTAATGAGAGAGTCAAAGCGAACATTTGCGACCCCAAATCGAGAAGTGGAACTCCGCCTGTGGAGTCGACCCGGTTTCATGTTCGCCCCTCCCACACCCAGACTGGCTTTAGATTCGCATTGCCCCACGTGGTTTCTGTAAACACACATTGACTTATTTTGATATGTTTATATACTGCATATATAGAAACATGTTCGCCCATGTGTTTCTGCAGTGGGTGCACAAGCACGCGCCACGAGACATTCAATGTTGAACGTGTGCGTCACATTCACTGACTTAAAAAAAAGACGACAGTTTAGAAAAATAGATGTTGTGTCGGGCAATAGACGTTTCGGGCAACGTGCCTTTTTCACAGCACATAAACGAAAAAGGGGACATTGCCCGGAATGTCGCCTCTTATGTACAAAGTGTTAAGGCCACGTGGCCTTGTCGACGGATGTGAGGTTGTGATTGTTTTGTGTGGTCCGTGTACGTGCGTCGTATTTACCGTATTCTATGGAGTAAACGATGTGATGCAAGGTAAGACGCACCCCCAGATTTTGCTTTAAATATAGGAGGGGGGGACCTTGTATTAGTGAGAATACGGTAGGTTATAGGAAGGTAGTTTCCCACGCAAACGTCGTAAATTTGCATCGAATGTAGATTTTGCTCGAATTTAAAACGCCACTGGCCAGAGTTGCTGCGAGGTTGCTCCGGCTATTTGTGCACGCGCAATGCCCCCCCTGACGTCGCCGTCACTCACGCCCCGTGTGCACGCCCTGATCCTCAGCTACATCTGGCCGTGAATGTGCAGTGTGACGCGTGCGTGTGTTTGTGAGTTGTCTGTGTGGGGAGCGGTCGTGTAGCGGTTTGCGCCCTGCGCTACGAAGCCGGGGAGCCGGGTTCGATTCCCGATCACGGTCACCAACACCATGGACGATTATCTGAACCGGCCATGGGCCTCCTCTAGGTCGACTCAGCCTCAAATGAGTACCTCCCGTACGATTTTGGTAATCGCACTCCCGCAGAGCGATATCAGCCACCCGTGTGTCCTCTAGCCCAGTGGTGGTTCTTCACCTGGGGGTGCGAGATGCCCTTTCTGGGGGTGCGAGACAGAGGGTAAATCATCGAAAACACAAATAGCAGCACGGCCACGTGAGTTACAACTCCGTTGTTGCATCAAACCTGTGTATTTATTAATATTATTTAAACAACGGTTCACGATTGAGAATCAAAGTGGTGCAAGGCTGCGATGAAGGTGAAGAATCGCTGCCGCTCTCGACACTTCACGCGTCCCGTGCCATCTCGCACATTCACGGAACCGCTTTTCATCATCTTCGTCGTCGTCATCATCGTCGTCGTCATCATCGTCGTCGTCATCATCATCAAGATTCGTGACGGAGTCGGGCACGTGAGTGCGACGTTGCGACATTTCACGATCTGTGCAAGAAAACCAAAACGTGAATTCAAAGCCCGTATGGTGGCTGGTTCGTGGTGGTGGTGGTGGAGAGTGAGCGAAGGCGATTGTAAAGAAAGCGCGAGACGCACGCACAGAAAGAGAGAGAGAGGGGGGAGAGATTGGCTTCTCTGAGCCGGCCACCGACACAAAAAATGAGCACAAATTGGTCTGTCTATTCATCTCAACTGCAGCGAGCTATTTATAGTCACTCACTGCAGATGGAGTGAGCGAGAGAGCTGGAAAAAAACTGCACCCGTGGCTGCACAATGGCAGAGAAGCCCCCCCACCCCGCATCCCACGCGTCCCCCACAACCGCTGCTGCTGCCGCTGCTGCCGCTGTGGGTTTGCACGTGGAATCACAAATGGGTTGTGACTCGCGGAGAATGCAAGAGGAGGAGAGAGGGGTGGGTGGCTACGAAGCGGCATGAAATATAGAAATGCGATAAATAAAAATATATATGTAAATACACCGCAGGCCATGGGCAGATCGTGTGCGCGTCGTCTTGGATGACAGGGGGGGCGGGGAGTGGGGGGCAGGGGGGGGAAGCCCTCTCTCTCTCTCTGTGCGGAGAAGATACGAGCGATATCCCCGCCACAGCGGTCTGCCCCGCATCGCCTCCCTCCCTCCCTCCAGGCTCCCAGCGGCAGCAGCCCGCACCCCCCTCCCCTCCTCCCCCCGCGATGATTCGGCGGCTTTCTCCCCCCACCCCACCCCTCCTCCACAATTGTGTAATTCATTTATTTATACACATATATATAAAGAGGGTCACGTTTATTTTTGTGTTACTCAAGAGAAGATGGGGGGATTTTTTGTCTTCTTCTATCCAGAAGGTAAAAAAAAATCATGCGCAGCCCTGCAATAGCTCGCTTCACGCCACTGCTGGAGGAAGAGCCTTCCGTCACTGGGGCGATGTCTACAGAGCCTCACCGGCGAGGTGTAGTTTGGTCTCCTCTTCCACGCTGCCAAGACCTGACGATGTGTTATTGCCGGGAAGGGTAAAAAAAAACGTTCTTATTTTATTCATCATTTTGGATGCTGGCAAGAAAGGAATCCCATCGATATCGCTGCTCGATGCCTGCAATGTCTTTGGGCTGTTCGCCTTGTGGCGTTCCCTGGTCTCACACTGCCCGTGAGACGAGGCCACAGAGAAGGCTGCCTCTGGTGTAGGCCAATCCGCTTCAAGGACAATGCCCATCTATTAACATCAGGGGATGTGTGTTCGCATGTTTTTTGCCGCAAGTACGTGTGGTTAATGCAGACTTCGTGCCTTGCAAACGGTTTCTGTTTGCTGTTTGAACATCTTAACACCTCCTGTGTTATTTCCAGAAAGGGTAAAACCGATTCTTATTTTTCATAGACTCCGAACTGCGCTGGAAAGACAAAGATCCCCGTATAACCTTAACAGACTGTTGGGGCAAGTTCTGTTAGCGAGTGGCATCCACGAAGGTCAACACAGCACACGAGGGAGTGGGTAGCCAACACCACGCCCGGCCGCCTTTGTCTCCCCCAGTGCCGATCTCTACACACAGCACCAGGCACACATTTCAGGCTGAGTCATTCTATGGGAGACCCAGGACCGGTTCAGATATTCGTCAACGATGTTGATCGCCGGGGTCTGAGACTCAGAATCATAACTTAGACAGGAATAATCCCGTGAGCTTTTCACAGATGTCCAGCAGGAGCGGGTCAGAACCACGGCACTACCGCTCCATACACAAAGGCAAAGATCCCCCGTATAGCCTGAACAGACTTGGGGCAAGTGCTGTTAGCGAGCACTTATGAAGGCTGGCACGGTACACGAGGGGGTGGGTGGCCATCACCACGCCCGGCCGCCTTTGTCTCCCCAGTGGTGATGTTTACACACCACACCAGGTTCCACACCACGTTTGAGTCGATCTAGGGGAGGCCCTCGACCAGTTCAGATAATCGCCACTGGGTGTTGGCCGCGAGTGGGGATCCCAGGCGTCGTAGCGCAGCGCATTCACCACTGCACACACACTCCACACGCACACTCACACACACACACACTCACCACACACTCACACACACTCACACACACACTCCCCACACACTCCCCACACACTCACTCACACACTCACACACACACTCACACACACACTCACACACACACTCTCTCACACACACACTCCACACGCACACTCACACACACACACACTCACCACACACTCACACACACACTCCCCACACACTCCACACGCACACACACTCCACACGCACACTCACACACACACTCTCTCACACACACACTCCACAACAACAACAACAACAACCGCCATTCGCCACTAAGTGGCGGTGACGTCACCACGACGCTTGTGCCAGGCCATGTGCACCTTGAGGCCACGTGAAGTGTCGAACGCCCGCTGGCAGGAGGTCACGGGGCAGACCCATGTGCCACGGGTCGACTGACCGAGATGACCGAGATGACTGGCTGATGCACCACCTGTGCCCCCTACTGTACCAACTTGCTGTGCTTTAGCCACCCGGCGCTCCGCTCGTTGTTGTGAGCGTCGCTCCTCCGCCCTCCGTTGTTGTTGGAGGGCGACTGCCTCCAACTGCCCAGTAGCGTCCTTCACGAGCCTCCTCCACTGAGGCCGATCTTGACACCGCTGGTACCAGTCATCGGCAAGTCCACTCAGCTCCACGTCCTCCTGTACCACATCACTCCATCTCTTCTCTAGCCCGTGCCGCGCCCGTTTAGCCCCCTCGATCCGGCCGAACAAAAGCTGTTTAGGCATGCGGTGGCTGGGCATGCGGGCTACATGACCCAGCCAACGCAGCCTTGCCTGCCGGAGGAGCTCACTGATGGGACTTTGCCCAGATCTTTCAAGGACTTGTGAGCTCCTCACACAATCCAGCCTGGTTAAACCCAGGATGGATCGTAGGCAGGCCAGCCTAAATGTTTCCAACCGGCGAAGATGCTCCACTAGGGGGGTCCACGTTTCGCAAGCGTAGAGAAGGGAGGGAATGACCGTGGCCGAGAAAACCTGAAGCTTCGTGCGGAGCGACAGACCAGGTAGCTTCCACACAGCGTTACGCAACCGATGAAAAGATATTGCCGCTCGACTGATTCGGAGTGAGACCTCTGCTGATAAACTGGAGCCGGTCATAAGCACACTGCCCAGGTATGGGAAACTCTCCACTCTCTCCACAACTGCCCCATCACCAATTGGGAGTTGTGGGGGTGGAGTGTCCGATGGTACAAAATACCCAGGCAGGTGCTTAGTTTTGGTGGGGCTGATGGTAAGGCCCCACCTCTTAGTGGCACGCTCCAGTCTCAGCAGCAGCGTCTCCAACTCCTCTTCTGAATGAGCAGCTATTACCAAATCATCGGCATACATAACGTGGTTGACCAATAGGGAGCCATCCCTTGATCGCACCCGGGCGTCGATCAGCCTCCCATTATATCTGTACCAAATGGAAATTCCCCCGGTACAGCTATTGAAGGCTTCACGAACTACGCAGTCGAAATAGATGTTAAATAATGTGGGAGCCAAAGGACATCCCTGTCGCACCCCAAGGTGTACAGGGAAAGGCTCCGACTCCCGGCCACGTAGT
>NC_136153.1:8690048-8894345 GCF_965212315.1 Lampetra planeri
TGTGAGCGATGTTTGCGCTCGGGGCTCGTCAATAACCCCGCACGGCCTGCAGCCCTCGCGTCCCCCACACCCACGCTGCCGGGATTCCTGCCCACCACCACCACCACTACCCTCACCCCTCCGCAACCTTTGACACGAACGAAGTGTGCTGATCTAATTCATTCGATCATTCAGGGCCCCCGATGCGTCGACCGTGTCCCGCAGGCGCCGGTTCATCTGAAGCCTCTCTTCTCCTCCTCCTCCTGCTTCTTCAATCGCTTTCTGTTGGAGGATGTTTCCCTTTCACCGAAGGCCGAGGCGGCGATGTTCGTCTCGGGCGGGCTGGAGGCCGGAGCCGAGAGGCTATACAACAGCCGGCAGCTCGCTTGAGGCCGAGTTGACCTACGGGAGGTGTGAGGATGACGCCAGCGACGTAGCCGCGTCCGTGAATGGAACGCACGCGACCCACAGCGGTGGTGCAACCGCTGCGCCACGACTCCCCACACGAACAGGCGCACGCGTATCTTGATTGACCAACACGTGCTGTTGTTGCTGTTGTTGTTGTTGCTGTTGTTGCTGTTGTTGCTGTTGTTGCAGTTGTTGTTGTTGTTTAAGGATATGGGATTGCGGAGTAGCCCCAAACGGCTGAAATGAGAAATGAGATTGGTTTGATTCTAACGGATGAACGTCAGATTGTCCGAGACGTTGCTGCTGTCTGGGCGACATGAAGGCAATCGCTGCCCGGTGCGTGTGTGTGTGCGTGATGCCACTTAACACTGGCCGAGAGCCAGAGAGAGAGAGAGCAGAGCTAATTGATGTGTACACACACACACACAGAGGGGTACGGTCAGCGGCGGAGTAACTACATCATCAGCTCACAGAGGGTGCGGTAATCGGTCAGGTGGGACCCCCTCCACAATATTTGATTTGTCTCGCGCGGGCGGACACCCAGGCCTGTAGATGTCGCGGCTTCCTCTTGCCTAATCACATCATTTAGCATGTTCACGAGTGAGAGAGAGGGGGGAAATTAATTTAAACGCGTTTTAAAGACGTTGTTTGTGTTCTCTTGACACTGTTGTTGTAAAATTACATGGTGGGGGTCAAGGAGGGGGGGGGGGGCAACTCGTAGGGGGTGCCACGGTGGCTAGGAGATGTTAACTACCTCGCCTGGTATACAGGAGGCCGTGGGTTCGATCCTGACCCTGACGCCTGCTGCTGTATATTAGGAGTTTGCGTGTCTCTCTCATCATCATCACGGTGGCTAGGAGATGTTAACTACCTCGCCTGGTATACAGTAGGCCGTGGGTTCTATCGCGACCCTGACGCCTGCTGCTGCTGTATATTTGGAGTCTGCACGTTCTCCCTGTGGTGGTTCGGGAGTGTTTGGCTGCTCTCAAACTCCACACCACGAGAAGCCACGAAGTTGGGCTACAATTTGAGTGGCCAGTTCGCTGCTGAGAAAGTTCAACGTAGCTCAGTGGGCATTGCCTGGTAAAATACAAAATAGTTTGTCGATATTTTTTCGTATGGGTGATGAACGAGTCACGTCTAGTGGATCGCACCTCAAATGCGAATTAGAAGTAAAAAAAAAACGCGGAGCAGTTAGCGGGAAAAGTGCATTAGGATTTATTCCGACCAATGTCCTGATCCCTAACGAGCACACGCGCTTGTAAATGTCGAGCTCTGTGTCAATCCACTGCTGGATGAGGGCACCCCCCGCACGCGCCGTGCGGTTTATTTTGGGGGTGGGTCGTGCAGCTGCAGCCGCAACGTCGACTCGAGCCGTCCCCCTCCGCCGCCGCAGGACGCAGACGAACACATCGAGTGGCCACGCCGCCAGAACGTCTCCAGCTTTACATTTTTGTTTTTCTCTTCAGCGAAACAAAAAAAATTTACCCGTAAAAACAAAGTTTCTCACTATAAATCCGTTATATGCGTGGCATCGGTTTTATTTTATTATTCATTTCTGTTTTTCTTGAGTAAGAGTTTCATTTTTATCACTTTGGTATTTTAAATTAAATATAAGGAAAGTCGTATATAAGGATTATAACGTTTTCAGTTTTTGTATGATTGTTTATATTGTACATTTTTGTTGTTTTCTTGAATAATTTTCTGTGTTTAGGAAAAATATATGATTGTGTTTGTGAAAAAAAAAATTTCCTCAAAAGTGGAAAATTTTTGAAAATTTATTTCACGAAAATTAATTGTCACGCACAACGAGTCTGTGTGGAAAATGTCAGCTCGATTGGATCACGGGAAGTGGGTTAAAAAACGTCCGAAAGATTTGCACGGTCGTAAGCGCACAAGCAAGCAAGCAAGTGAACTTAATATAAAGGATTTAAGAAGCAAATCGGCATACTAACCTATGCCGTTTTTGGCCAATATTGGCCAAATTTTTACAGCTTTCTTTTTCAACAAAAGTTAATTCCTCCCTTTTGTTTAGCATTAGTATGCTATATATTGCATTAAAAGTAGGATATTTCACCATGAACATTTCATGTAAAAAAGAACCAAATCGGCATACTAACCTATGCCGTTTTTGGCCAATATTGGCCAAATTTTTACAGCTTTCTTTTTCAACAAAAGTGCAATCCTCGGGGTTGTTTAGCCTTATATATCCGATATATTACGTAAAAAAGTTGGAAATTTCACCATGAAATTTTCAAGTAAATGAAGAAAATCGGCATACTAATCTAGGCCGTTTTTGGCCAATAGTGGCCAAACTTTCACAGCTTTTTTTTGGACAATAGTTCATTCCTCTATTGTATTTAGCCTTATTATGCTATGTATTAGATTAAAAGGGGAAAATTTCACGATGAAATGTTTATGTCCCACAAAAAGAAAATCGGCATACTAACCTATGCCGTTTTGGCCAATATTGGCCAAATTTTTACAGCTTTCTTTTTCAACAAAAGTTAATTCCTCCCTTTTGTTTAGCATTAGTATGCTATATATTGCATTAAAAGTAGGATATTTCACCATGAACATTTCATGTAAAAAAGAAGCAAATCGGCATACTAACCTATGCCGTTTTTGGCCAATATTGGCCAAATTTTTACAGCTTTCTATTTCAACATAAGTTAATTCCTCCCTTTTGTTTAGCATTAGTGTAATGCGGCATTAGTATGCTATATATTGCACTAAAAGTAGGATATTTCACCATGAACATGTCATGTAAACAAGTATAACCCGTAAAAACCAAGTTTTTCACTATAAATCCTTTATATGCGTGGCGGCTAGAGTCCTCTCGTCCTCTGGCTTGAGATGGATGCCACCTATGGGTCAGATGATTGCCTGCCACCATTAAGCAATTGGTAATTAAATATAATTATTTTTTTCCTAAAAAGTATCAAATTTTGGAAATATATTTTTCACGAAAATAAATTGTCACGCACAACGAGTCTGTGTGCAAAATGTCAGCTCGATTGGATCACGGGAAGTGGGTTAAAAAACGACCGAAAGATTTCCACGGTCGTAAGCACGCAAGCAAGCAAGCGAACTTAATATAAAGGATTTAAAAATATATTCGCCTGTGGAGGACGCGGGGATCGATCCCGCGACCTTTGGCATGGGAAGCAAGGGCGCTATCAACTGTGCTACTCCGCCAGGGCCTGTGGAGGTGTCACGCTCTGGGCTCCTACACTGTGACGTTCAGCCAAAGCCATGAATGAGTTCTATTTGAATAATTGTAAAAAAATATATTCGCCTGTGGTGAACGCGGCGATCGATCCCGCGGCCTTTGGCATGGGAAGCGAGGGCGCTACCAACTGCGCTACTCCACCAGGGCCTGTGGAGGTGTCAAGCTCTGGGCTCCTACACTGTGACGTTCAGCCAAAGCCATGAATGAGTTCTATTTGAATGAATGTAAAATAAATTATTTTTTGCCTAAAAAGTGGAAAATTTTGGAAAAAATTTTTCACGAACATTAATTGTCACGCACAACGAGTCTGTGTGGAAAATGTCAGCTCGATTGGATCACGGGAAGTGGGTTAAAAAACGACCGAAAGATTTGCACGGTCGTAAGCGCACAAGCAAGCAAGTGAACTTAATATAAAGGATTTAAGAAGCAAATCGGCATATTAACCTATGCCGTTTTTGGCCAATATTGGACAAATTTTTACAGCTTTCTTTTTCAACAAAAGTGCAATCCTCTGGGTTGTTTAGCCTTATATATCCGATATATTACGTAAAAAAGTGGGAAATTTCACCATGAAATTTGCAAGTAAATGAAGAAAATCGGCATACTAATCTAGGCCGTTTTTGGCCAATAGTGGCCAAACTTTCACAGCTTTTTTTTTTGGACGATAGTTCATTCCTCTATTGTATTTAGCCTTATTATGCTATGTATTAGATTAAAAGGGGAAAATTTCACGATGAAATGTTTAAGTCCCACAAAAAAGAAAATCGGCATACTAACCTATGCCGTTTTGGCCAATATTGGCCAACATTTTACAGCTTTCTTTTCAACAAAAGTTAATTCCTCCCTTTTGTTTAGCATTAGTATGCCATATATTGCATTAAAAGTAGGATATTTCACCATGAACATTTCATGTAAAAAAGAAGCAAATCGGCATACTAACCTATGCCGTTTTTGGCCAATATTGGCCAAATTTTTACAGCTTTCTTTTTCAACATAAGTTAATTCCTCCCTTTTGTTTTGCATTAGTGTAATGCGGCATTAGTATGCTATATATTGCACTAAAAGTAGGATATTTCACCATGAACATGTCATGTAAACAAGTATAACCCGTAAAAACCAAGTTTTTCACTATAAATCCTTTATATGCGTGGCGGCTAGAGTCCTCTCGTCCTCTGGCTTGAGATGGCTGCCACCTATGGGTCAGATGATTGCATGGCAGCATTAAGCAATTGGTAATTAAATATAATATTTTTGTCCTAAAAAGTGTAAAATTTTGGAACAAAAATTTTCACGAACATTAATTGTCACGCACAACGAGTCTGTATGCAAAATGTCAGCTCGATTGGATCACGGGAAGTGGGTTAAAAACGACCGAAAGATTTGCACGGTCGTAAGCACGCAAGCAAGTAAGCAAGTGAACTTAATATAAAGGATTTAAAAATATATTCGCCTGTGGAGGACGCGGGGATCGATCCCGCGACCTTTGGCATGGGAAGCAAGGGCGCTATCAACTGCGCTACTCCGCCAGGGCCTGTGGAGGTGTCACGCTCTGGGCTCCTACACTGTGACGTTCAGCCAAAGCCATGAATGAGTTCTATTTGAATAATTGTAAAAAAATATATTCGCCTGTGGTGAACACGGCGATCGATCCCGCGGCGTTTGGCATGGGAAGCGAGGGCGCTACCAACTGTGCTACTCCGCCAGGGCCTGTGGAGGTGTCACGCTCTGGGCTCCTACACTGTGACGTTCAGCCAAAGCCATGAATGAGTTCTATTTGAATAAATGTAAATAAATTATTTTTTGCCTAAAAAGTGTAACATTTTGGAAAAAAAATTTCACGAACATTAATTGTCACGCACAACGAGTCTGTATGGAAAATGTCAGCTCGATTGGATCACGGGAAGTGGGTTAAAACACGACCGAAAGATTTGCACGGTCGTAAGCGCACAAGCAAGCAAGTCAGCTTAATATAAAGGATTTAAGAAGCAAATCGGCATACTAACCTATGCCGTTTTTGGCCAATATTGGCCAAATTTTTACAGCTTTCTTTTTCAACAAAAGTGCAATCCTCGGGGTTGTTTAGCCTTATATATCCGATACATTACGTAAAAAAGTGGGAAATTTCACCATGAAATTTTCAAGTAAATAAAGAAAATCGGCTTACTAATCTAGGCCGTTTTTGGCCAATAGTGGCCAAACTTTCACAGCTTTTTTTTTTGGACGATAGTTCATTCCTCTATTGTATTAAGCCTTATTATGCTATGTATTAGATTAAAAGGGGAAAATTTCACGATGAAATGTTTACGTCCCACAAAAAGAAAATCGGCATACTAACCCATGCCGTTTTGGCCAATATTGGCCAAATTTTTACAGTTTTCTTTTTCAACAAAAGTTAATTCCTCCCTTTTGTTTAGCATTAGTATGCTATATATTGCATTAAAAGTAGGATATTTCACCATGAACATGTCATGTAAACAAGTATAACCCGTAAAAACACAGTTCCTCTGGCTTGAGATGGCTGCCACCTATGGGTCAGATGAATGGCTGCCACCATTAAGCAATTGGTAATTAAATATAATTGATTTTTTCCTAAAAATTGTAACATTGTCACGCACAACGAGTCTGTGTGCAAAATGTCAGCTCGATTGGATCACGGGAAGTGGGTTAAAAAACGACCGAAAGATTTGCACGGTCCTAAGCAAGCAAGCAAGTGAACTTAATATAAAGGATTTAAAAACACCACCACCCGGATCACGTTGAAAAGCGGGCGCACCGTTTGTGAATGACTTTGTCCGACGTTTCGCTGACGATGACACGGCCAGGGTGTGTTGGCGGGAGCTCAGATCTCGCGTTGAGCTGCTCCTTTGATTTTTTTTAAACACTCGGCCGGCTGGCTGGAACACAGGCTCGGTCGGTGGATAAGTTTAATCAACGCTCGTGTTTTACGGATGAGTCGACCGAGGGGAAGCCGAGGACCGGCTCCGATATTCGCCGGCATTATCGGTCGCGAGCGGGCTCGTAGCACGGCGCGCTAACCACTGCTCCCCACTCCCTCACCCACTCACTCGCCCACTCACTCACTCACTCATCCACTCACTCACTCACCCACTCACCCACTCACCCGCTCACTCGCTCACTCACTCGCTCACCCACTCACTCGCTCACCCACTCACTCGCCCACTCACTCGATCACTCACTCGCTCACCCACTCACCCGCTCACTCGCTCACTCACTCGCTCACCCACTCACTCGCTCACCCACTCACTCGCCCACTCACCCACCCACTCACCCACCCACCCACCCACTCACTCACCCACCCACTCATTTACTCACTCACCCACTCACTCATACACTCACCCACCCACTCACTCACCCACCCACCCACTCATTCACTCACTCACCCACTCACTCACTCACTCACTCACCCACCCACCCACTTACCCACTCACTCACTCACTCACCCACCCACCCACTCACCCACTCACTCACTCACTCACCCACTCACTCACTCACCCACCCACTCATTCACTCACTCACCCACTCACCCACCCACTCACTCACCCACCCAGTCACCCACTCACCCACTCACCCACCCACTCACCCAATACCAACAGCCGCCATTCGCCACTAAGTGACGGCGACGTCACCACGGTGCCTGTGCCAGTGCCAGGCTAGGTGCACTTTGAGGCCACGTTATGTGTCGAAGGCTCGCTGCTGACGGGAGGTCTCGGGACAGACCCAGCAGGTGCCATGGGTTGCCTCACCGAGATGACTGATAGATGCACACCAGCTGTAGCCACTCACCCACTCACCCACTCACCCACTCACTCACCCACTCACCCACTCACCCACTCACTCACCCACTCACCCACCCACTCACCCACTCACCCACTCACTCACCCACTCACCCACTCACTCACCCACTCACTCAGTCACCCACTCACCCACCCACTCACCCACTCACCCACTCACCCACCCACTCACCCACTCACCCACCCACCCACTCACCCACTCACTCACCCACTCACCCACTCACCCACTCACTCACCCACTCACCCACTCACCCACCCACCCACTCACCTACTCCTCCTTCCGATATTATGAGGCCACTGGGGATATTTGCACTTTTGAATCGTCATCTACATTGAAATCCCACTTCTTTAGAACTGTTTTGTTGTTTAGTTTGTATCCCCCCCTCACCGCACCTCTGATTAGCAAAGTTGGTCACGTACGTTGCTAAATAAGTTCAATACACATCTGTACAACATAGTACAACATACATACAACATGCATCCCTGGTTCTGCTGTATCGCTGCACGTGAACGTGTTGTGTGTGACTGACTGTGTACACACAATGTGTGTGTGTGCTGTGTGATTGTGTGTGTTGTGTGTAACTGTGTGTGTGTAACTGTGTGTGTTGTGTTGCTGTGTGTTGTGTGACTGTGTGTGTTGTGTGACTGTGTGTGTTGTGTTTCATTAATTTATTATGTAAGGAATAAATAACACTCATTATTAATCATTATTAATGCTTTTTATTTGCCACGTAGACAGATTTGTATATATTGTTATTTATTTATTTACCTATCCCTATTCAGCGCAGATAAGCAGCGTACATTTCAACTCCAGCGCTGCAGGACGGTGATAAGTACCGCAGTTATTGTTTGAGAGTGGAAATAGTTTTTGTTTTGCTTACTAATTTCTGGAAGAAAGAAATACCAATACTCTGTGTGGATGTTGCCATAGCGCTTGGCACACTGGGACTTGCAACCCAGAAAAGTGCCGGTTCGACTCCAGCTCCCGGCGCGCCAGTTGAAGGCAGTTGCTGCTCTGTTGAACACGTGGTAGGCTTTCGCGATCAATATAATTCACAATAGAGTTTATTTTTATTATTTTAAACTGGCTAACCTCGATGGGGAGGATACTTTTCTTCAAACCAGAAAATTGGAGAAACTCCAAATGAAGCCGTCGTACTCAGATTGTAAATGTTGTGGCTTGGCTCTCCAACACACAACCGGTTAGTGCTGTACTAGTGACGAATTGGCCACGTTCTGTTGACGTGACAACCCTTACTAGTTGGCTGTGTCGGGTGGTGTCGAGTTTTAACGACACATTTATATATTTTCGCAGATATAACCCCAAGAAACCCTCCATCATAGTTGCCGCTCTCTCCTCGAGCCACAACCCCCGCCACCTTTAGAAATGCGCATTGAGATGATTTAGATCATTTCGGTGCAATAAATGTCTAAATGATGGTGTTAAGCTATCATTTGTTGCCAGGTCGCTTCTGAAAAATAAGTCAATCCCTCAGTGGGCTTTGCATGG
Organism: Lampetra planeri; assembly: GCF_965212315.1. Taxonomy (NCBI): domain Eukaryota; kingdom Metazoa; phylum Chordata; class Hyperoartia; order Petromyzontiformes; family Petromyzontidae; genus Lampetra; species Lampetra planeri. The sequence goes on from NC_136153.1 coordinate 8,698,990, forward strand.
TATTATGGGGATTGTTTAGTTTCTGCTGTGTGTGTGTTTGGGTGATTTGTTTGCCTTTCTTGTACTTTGTACGATTATCATGTTTGTTGTGTTGTTTGTTGTTGGAACGTTCTTACCCGCCCCTACTGGACATCTGTGAAAAAAGAGCTTTATAGCTCATCGGATTCCTCCCCCAGTATGAATACACTCTCGTGATCCTGCCGTGTAACAATCCGCCAACCGCGCACGCAAACTCGTTCAACTTCCTTGTGCATACGCCACGTCGCAGAACGGACAGAGCACCACCGAACGAACCGACTAATAATTACCGAACGGATTCTACGCCAAACACGCTAAATAACCCCCCCCCACCACTCCTCTTCAACAGCATAAAAAGAAGTTGCGCCGTGTGCGGTGATTCAGCCGCCCGTAATGAGAGCCCGGGGGGGGGGGGGAAGGGGGAGCAATTATTTCGATTCAATAATTTAGTGCACAATAATTAACGACAGGCAAATCTCACTTGGAGGGATCGTTGTCACTATTAAAACTTAATGAGCGCCTCTCTCTCTCGCTCTGTCAGACAACTCTGGGATTTCACACGGAATTCAAACCACCCTCCTGTAAACATTCAAACGTGGCACGCGCTCAGGGTTATTGCGATACATCGATGCCACGACGTATATCGTAGGATAAAAGCGCCACGATAAAAATGCGTCTCTCGCCTGATTCAAACGGTGGCGCAGCTGAGGCGTCACAGAGTGGGCCGGAAGAAAAATAAAAGTACCGTGGTTCTAGATCAGTGGTTCTTAAGATCTACTGCAGCCTTGCACCCCTTCGCTTCTCAATCGTGATTTTTTTTTTTATAATTTTAATCAATACATAGGTTTGATGAAACAAAGAAGTTGTATGATAATTGGTTTTTTACCCTTTTATCTGGCAAACAAAACTGACACCTTGTTTTTACGAGGAGTCATGTTTACATAGACCACAATACCTGCAGTCATAATGCAAACAAAAAACATAACTCTGATAATTTGCACTGTCCTTGAAGTTGATTGGTCCACACCCGAGACAGCTTTCCTTAGAGCCTAGTCTCACATGGGTTGGACCAGATGACCAGATGACGCCTTTTGTGAGTAAATTAGTGTCTGAGTGAGTGACCAAGTGAATGGGCGAGTGTGTGAGCGAAAGTGAATTCATGATTGAGTTTGTGTGCGAGCGAAGGAGCGAGAAAATGGGGAACTGTATGCGTGAGTGAATGAGCGAGTGAATGAGCGAGTGAATGAGTGAGCGAGTGAATGAGCGAGTGAATGAGTGAGCGAGTGAATGAGCGAGCGAATGAGCGAGTGAATGAGTGAGCGAGTGAATGAGCGAGTGAATGAGTGAGCGAGTGAATGAGCGAGTGAATGAGCGAGCGAGTGAATGAGCGAGCGAGTGAATGAGCGAGTGAATGAGCGAGTGGATGAGTGAGCGAGTGAATGAGCGAGTGAATGAGCGAGTGAATGAGTGAGCGAGTGAATGAGCGAGTGAATGAGCGAGTGAATGAGTGAGCGAGTGAATGAGCGAGCGAATGAGTGAGCGAGTGAACGAGCGAGTGAATGAGCGAGTGAATGAGTGAGCGAGTGAATGAGCGAGTGAATGAGCGAGTGAATGAGCGAGTGAATGAGCGAGTGAATGAGCGAGTGAATGAGTGAGTGAATGAGCGAGTGTATGAGTGAGCGAGTGAATGAGCGAGTGAATGAGTGAGCGAGTGAATGAGCGAGTGAATGAGCGAGTGAATGAGTGAGTGAGCGAGTGAATGAGCGAGTGAATGAGCGAGTGAATGAGTGAGCGAGTGAATGAGCGAGTGAATGAGCGAGTGAATGAGTGAGCGAGTGAATGAGTGAGTGAATGAGCAAGTGAATGAGTGAGCGAGTGAATGAGCGAGCGAATGAGTGAGCGAGTGAACGAGCGGGTGTGCGGCGAGTATGCCGATGAGTGAGCTGGTGGCTGAGTTGAGTGGAGGTGGGGTTAAGGCGACACGCTGTGGGTGTGGGAGCGGGCACCGCACGTCTGGCTGGTGTATTCATCATCTGTCCGCGTTGAGAACCCCACGTCGTTTGTTATTTTTCGTGGAGACGTCGCCAATTGCTGTGCCAGCCCCGTCACACGCTCTCATGTCCAACCGTGTTGATTTCATTGTTGTCTATATGTCTAGATATCTCTTTCCATCTATTTCCACCGGCTCCTCCTGTAAACCACGTGACCGCCTGCTGTGAAAACACACTCCGCTCCTCCTCCATGCAGCAGCAGCAGCAGCTGCTGCGTCGAGGTCATTACGCAACCTCACCCTCCCTCCCCTCACCTCTCGTTGCTTCTCCCTTCCTCTCCTCCCCTCTCCTCATCTCCCCTCACCTCACCTCTCCTCTCCCTCCCTCTCCTAACCTCTCGCTCCCTCTCACCTCACCCTCCATCTCCTCACCTCTCGCTCCCTCACCTCACCTCTCCCTCCCTCTCCTCACCCCTCCTCACCCTGCGCTCTCATTTCCCTGCTCCTCTTCCTCGTACTCCCCATTCTCTCCCTTCTCTCTTCCCTCTCCCGACTCATTTTCTCTTCCTCCACCACGCGGTACAATCCTCGACTCGCCTTCCCAGACTCACCATTGAATCCGTTCAGCGCACAACGACGACGACTCGCGCAGCACCGGGAAGGCCGCTTCAGCGCCTCTCGCTCGCACAGCTCACACCAAGACACCGCGCGTCTCTCTGCCCTTCCCCGCCGTTTGATTGCCGAGTGCCCTTGCCGAGCCAGGCAACATTGTGGCAGCACGGACGCAGCAAACACAGCACGTCCGGGCGTGCTCCAGCTTCATTGGCAGCGGCGCAATGAACTTTGCGGGAGCCGCAGCTGGCAAAAGGCGACTCGGGGGCTCTGCCTCAGAGCTCAGTTCATCTCCACCCAGGACAAGTCTCGGTCAGACGTCGATCTGCGTTTGCTCAACGTCCGCCTCTTGTGCCGGTTGTGGGCGAGCTCTTCAGAATCGAATTCTTCAAGCCAGAGGAATGTGGAATTTCCTACGTTTCTTACCTAGTCACAAAGAAATTGCAACGGAGGTATCGGTATGTATGAACTTCTCTCTCACCGTACGTAGCCAACCGTGCTACTCAGAGGTGCGGTTGCTCATCGGAGGTGCGGACCAGTACCCTCAGCCAGACCAGATGGTGGTGGTGGTGATGCTGTACGTGTGAGACTAAGAGGTCGGCACGCGTCACGTACACAACAACGAAGTGCTCCGGCAGGAGGAAGGAAGCGACGGCGACATCAGCGCGGCCTCATCCTCGACGACCTCTTCCCACCTCGAACTGAACGAGTTGGTGACAAATCCTCACCCACCAATCCACCCACCCACCAATCCACCCACCCACCAATCCACCCACCCACCGCGCACGGAACTACAGCGGGTGGCGTTCACTTTGCATTCAGAAGCGACGTTCCACAGCAACATACTCATCACTATGGGCCACGCGTACTTATTGACCGATGCTTAGATAGCCCCTGCCGAAAGGTGCCGCATGTGCACAGCCGTGCGTGATCACCGCTGCGCGGGGCTTTGGGCGACTCACAGTGCGCGCGTTTGCATACAAGTCGACTCAGACTTAAATGAGTACCTGGTGCGGTGTGTAAACATCGCCCCCTCCAACCAACCATCACCACGTGTGCCGTTCCGGCCTTCATAGGTGCCCGCTAAACAGCACTTGCCCCAGCAGTCTGTCAAGGCCATGTGGGAGGTCTTTGCCTTGTGTGTGTTGTATTCATGGGAGCGGTGGCACAGCCGTTAAGAGCTCTGCGCTGCGAGTTCGACTCCCGTTCACGATCAATAACAGTGGCAGTGGAAATATTTAAACCGGTCCTGGACATCCCCTAGGTCGACGCAGACTTAAAATGAGCACCTGGTGCGGTGTGTAAAACATCAGCACTGGGGAGACAAAGGCGGCCGGTCGTGGTGCTGGCCACCCACCCCCTCGTGTGCCCTGCCGGCCCTTCATAGGTGCTACTCGCTAACAGCACTTGCCGCAACGGTCTGTTAAAGGCTATGAGGGGTATCTTTGTCTTTGTTGTCATTGATGGGGGCAGTGACGTGGTGTATTGGGTGTCACTTCCTTGCATGACTGTGACTCATCAGTGTTACCATTATTGGCAGTGCCAGTTACATCAATAACGCCATCAGCAATAATCATCAGCAGCAGCAATAGCATAATTATCATATCCACCACTAACACAGACATCATCTTCAGCAGCAGTACGATCACGAGCATCAACAACAGCAATATCATAATCAGCACTATCACAATAAGCATCATCAGCTGCAGCTGCGCCAACACCCACAGCAGCAATAGAAAGCAGCAGCAGCAGCGACATGATCATAACCATGATCATAACCATCACTACTACCACCATCACCACCATCATCATCATCTCACGGGAGTCAGTGAGACAGTCACATCACCAGACCCGTACCGTGTGCATGGCGTCACTGTCAACATTTTTTTTTAACCGAAAATCGAACCGCGAATTACTCAGCTGGCAAAACGCGGAGCAATTCCTACCCCCTACTGCGGGAACGTAGCAGGACCCTCGTGACAAAGAGCCTTGAGCCTCACGTGAGCCTTTGGCTGGGTTCACAAATCGAGGAGAGGTCATCGTCGATCATCTTTATCCGGCCACTTCGGGGGTGGGTGGTGCCGGATTTGAAAAAACGCTGGATAATTCTAAAATAATTATTTAGCATCGCTTACTTTTTTGTATGACGTTATGTTTTTAGGTGTTATACATATGTTGTGTTTTCAATGTGTTTACCTTTTGAAATTGGCACACGTAAATATACAAATAGACGAAAATAAAGATCCTGCTTTAAAAAAATCACTATTTACTGTACCGTACTTAACACTCTAATCTCGAAGCCTCCACATGGGCTCATGTATATACGTGCAGTATTTTTTAATATGTAAGTTGATGTATGTAGTGTATAATGTACTCTATGTAATATTTAACACTGAAATCACGCATAGCTACCTTTGTTTGCCACGCACGCGGTGTCCATCGCCGGACTGGGTCACTGCCTTTGGAGCGGATAATGTTAGAAGCCAGATAAAAAATTACGATCAACTATTTAATAATAAATGAGAATTAATCAAGTGGATGCGCTTGAGACCTTTGTTTAATCACCGGTGGTTGACACCCAGATGATTTGAACTCACGCTCCTCGGCACTGCTGGATCAGCATTTCCGACACGGCATGAGCCCTGAAAGTGCGAATGCAGCTCATGGAGACGCAGCCCAAGGAGACGCAGCCGCGCGAACGGTGCCGGCCAAATGTCCCAATGATGAAAAGTCACCTGCGAATGCTTCTATTGGGCTTTCACGCCGCAGCAGCAGCAGCAGCAATAAAAAAAAAGTTCAGGAGTGTCGCTTTCCGTGGGCAAACAAATGTAATGACAATAATTGGAATTCAAATATATACCGGACCGCAGAGTGCGATCTGCAACATATACGGCCAAACTGCTTCGGGCGTCAATGATCTGTTTGGATGACCGCTCTTCCGTAAGGACGCCATAGGCCCTCTCGCAGCTGAGATGCGCCGAAATTAAACGGCAGAGCCACGATTTAGGGCGCTGCGTTTGTTGTTGGTGTCTCTTCTGCCTCCGTGTTCGGCGTCTCTCTAACAAACACAAAAACAAATCTTCTATGAATTCCACAGTCTGCGAAACGTCACGTGGAATCCCCCAGCGAGATTAAATGAGCAGCATCCACAATGGGTAAATATACTGCCACTGACTCGGTGCAGTGCCCCTTTCGCCTCCCCCGTCCATTACCTGTTATGTCATGCGATGAAATAAGGGTTGCGAACATTCCGTAGTTTATTGCAAAAAAACAATAAACATCATCATTATCATCACCGTCGTCGTCATACTCCGTATTAGCATTATCATCGTAATCAGCATCATCATGATCCGCATCATCATCATCATCATCTATCGAGTCATAAACTGTATTTACTTTGCACTTAAAAAACTAAAACGTAACATGTTTAAATAACGATTGAGCTGCTCATCGCTGCGATATCATCACAGGCATCGTCGCTAAATATCACAACACACCTGGAAGAGGATTTTGAGACTTGATAAAAAAATATATATCGTCATCATTTCGCGTAATAAGCTTCGGTAAAGCCACACAACCCAGCCTAGGCTGCGTACAAATGTGTTCATGCGTATATACGTGTGTACATCGCGTGTACGTGCAGGTGTGCCTGTATACGTGTGTCTGCACACGCGTGTGGGTGTGTGCAGACACACACGTGTGTACATGTGGGGAGTAGTGGTGTAGCGGTTAGCGCGCTGCGCTCCGATTCCGGCGACCCGGGTTCGAATCCCGCTCACGGCCAACACCAGTTACGATAATTATCTGAACCGGTCCCGGGCCTCCCCTAGGTCGACTCAGCCTCAAATGAGTACCTGATGCGGTGTGTAAACATCGCCACTGGGGAGACAAAGGCGTTCGGGCGTGGTGTTGGCCACCCACCCCCTCGTGTGCCCTGCCGGCCTTCATAGGTGCTCGCTAACAGCACTTGCCCCAACAGCCTGTCAAGGCTCCACGGGGGTGGGATCTTTGTCTTTGTTTGTGTGCACATCATCTCGAGCTCATTCAAGCACGGTGCCCTCTCTCAGCAATCATCGTGGGCTTCTGAGTATTTCCGTGGACACACGAATCGCCGCTCTCTCTGTCTCTCTCTCTCTCCCTTTCTCTTTCGCTGTAGCGGACAGACTGCCCGTCAATATTATGACGCATCTCGCCATACAGTGCCATCATTGCGGGCAGATTCATCTCCCTCCAAGGTCACTTTAACCCTTAACCCCCCCCCCCCCTCCTCGCAAGGCACATTTTGATCAATGCGCTATTGATGTCTCCCTACGTACGGCCCTTCCCCATACTTATACCCCGTGGCATCGGCTATTCTTATTTTTCCACATTCGAAAATGACACCGCGGATTTACTGCTCTTTCGCGATTGAACTGGCAGACTAAAACCCCAGGTCACACTCAATTCACGCTCGCAAGACGCAAACAAATCAGAATATTTCTTGATGCTGGATGTATCCGATGAGTTATATTTAAAAAAACACAGATAATACGCAGTAGTTTAACAGATGCCCAGTATATCACGTGGATGTAAATCTCGCTAGCGGAGAATACGCATTTCCTTTCGCTTTACAAATCTCCACTGCGAATACTTTGATGATCATCATCTCATTATTATCGCTCGTTCCTTAAGCTGGCATTTTACTGCCGCACACTCGCAGACGCCAAGAACGACGTTGATGATGATGGTGACGGTGATGGTGGTGTGTGCCAACACAGGGCGCAGAGACGTTGACGATCTAATTCTCTTCGCGGGCATCAGCTTCAGTGCCACCACAAGGGGACCCAAAAAAACAACCCCGAGGTTGTGCAACAGCAGACAGACGGGCCGCGTGTGCCCGTCGTCCTTCGGGCCTCACCCTTGGGTCGACTCGGCCTCAAATGAGTAACTCTTCTTGTTTGCCTTTTGACTGCTTGTGTTGTGGTTATTGCAAACATGATGCCTTGTATAAAGGTGTCAGTTTTTGTACCAGTTGAAAGGGTAAAAACCTGTTACTAGATGATGGTGGCCTTCATAAGTGCCCGCTAACGGCACTCGCTCGAGCAGCCCATGTAGGCCGTACAAAGGGGATGTGTATGGCCTACACAGTGTAGCAAGTACGATGTGTGAATACGTGTGTGTGTATACGTCTGCGCATATTTGCGGTGTACCACCAGATTGCAAACTCTGTGGTGTGCAGAGAGGAATGGTCAGTCGTGGGAAAGGCTGACATCAGTCGACTGGACATTACCTTGACGGAACTCGCATCCACTGCAGTGGAAAATGGAGGCTCTGGTCCGAGCAAAGGGGCTGGCTGGTATAAAACCTCGTCACATTTCATATTATCAAAACAAGGGAAACACAGTTGTGCAAATCAAGGTAAGAACGTGTCAGAGTCCCGAAAGGAGCAGGCGTCTGGTGATTCTCCCCCTGGCCAAACCTTGTCTTTGACGGGCTCCAGGTGACTGAATATTGGCGAGCCTCGAGAAACAACAGGCAATGGTTACGCACGATTGGTCACGGAGAAACCGTGAATGCTCGCCGAGAAGGAGAGGCTGCCATTCCTCTTTTCAGGAGCTGGAACGGTGTCGCCTATACCCCTGCAGAATACAGGAGGTTCGGTAAACTCATTTTGGCTACATTCACTACGAGGGGGTGGTAGAATAATATTTATAAAACACAAGCTCGTTTTTTCTGAATCAAATCATGAATGCTGGGTGGGAGCGTGGGAGCGTGTTGGCGGGGTCCTGAGTCCCAGACCACTGTGTGCTCGCTTTCCCATCAATGGAAAGTGAAGCGTGATGGCGGTGGTTGCTTGCGCTCCCACTGAAGATGAATATCAGTGCAAGGAGGCAGGCAAGGCGGATGAGTCAGATGCCTTCTATGACCTCTCCTCCTGAGAGTTGGATGAAGTGGCCCCTTGGAAGAGCATTATCTTAATGAATAACTATTAATGCCCGAGCGGGTCACAATGGGGTTGAGTAACTACCTCAACAATAACAGCAGGCTGCTATATTTCTCCTAGATTTCCGTTGCAGCACATGGGCTTGTAATTACCAACACTTCCCATCGCTCACGCATCCCCACAGCATCTTTTGTGTGCACACCACGTCCAAGCAAGATCGTCCGCTGGACTGCATCGTGACGGAACATGCGGGGCTTTGTTCTCGACACCAAGCTCCCACCGTAGAGCCGATCTGTCCGCGAACCGTCGGCTCGTCATCTGTAAGCTGCGCATGACATTCTTCCACGATGGGGGGTGGGTTTAGAGTTCGTGCAGCAGCTCTGGCTGCACTGGGCACCCAGAAAAATAAATTCCCCCGAAGTTGTGGCCGACGGAGCCAGCCAACGAGAGGGAGAACAGCGGGCCCGTTTCTGAACCCCTGCAATATCTCAAGCCAAATAAGTGGGGGGGCTTACCGCAAGTCTGCGCTCAGAGCCACTTAGTGCCACAAGGATGAGCGGTGGCCACGTGCTTGGGACAAGGGAACCGCTTGGACTGGTGGCGATCACAAATCACACTTGAAAACCATCATCGAAGGAGTAACTTGCAGTGAATACTCCTATCCGCGTCTTTAAGGTGAAGAATGGTGATCTTGATCTCTTGAGATGTTCTGAGCATTTCTGTTAGCGAGCCTCCGATAATCGCCACGTGACCTCACAGTGCACCTAACCTGGCAAAAGAGCTGTGGTGACACCTGTCGCTTTGCTATAAATGACCACCATGAATGATGTTCTATAATGGTGTGTGTACTGTACACGTTAGTAGCATGTAGCTACATTGTATACAGTAATTTGGTTGTGTGTGCGTCTTTGTTCGCGGTTAACCTCCTGAGTGGTTGACCGCACCCCCGATTAGCACGGTTGACTACGTACGGTGCGAAAGAAGTTCAACATACATACAAAGGTGTTGGATGTGTGTTGTTGTTGGTGCTTGTGCACCACGCCAAGGCAGCAGCACGTCGCAATGTGTTTCACTTTAAACACTCCACAGCAGGTGCTGCCTCTTCCTGGTTGAGTTGACCGATGCGAGACCTGGGACGAGTTCAGATGGCATCACTGCTCCCGACCGACACACACATAAAACAGCAACATCCTCATTGTGAATGATCTGTTCACAAAACGTGTTAACAAAACAGCAAAAACAAAGCTTTAACTTGGAGCAAACGTATGGCTCTGTGTCTGTACACAGTTTACAAAAATACGGCCCACGACGGAGCGTTATGTTCTCGTAAAATAGGAGGGGTGTTTGGTCAGAGCCCGTGACGATGGCTGGAGTTAGCCCAAAGAGTTTGCCGGGCTTGCCATAGACAAGTGGCGGATGTGTTCGCTTGATTTTGCCAGCGGACCCATGCGGCTCCCTGCAAGGGAGAGAAGGTTGCATGCGCGCGCGCGTGTGAAGGATGAGGCTCGTGAGTGACGCTGCGTAGGGCAAGTGGAGAGACGCTCACAACAACGAAGAGCGGAGCGCCGGGCGAATAAAACGCGCAGCGTAGGTGGCGCACGCAGTGAGGAGCACAAATGGTGCATCTGTCGGTCATCTCCTGTCAGCGGCGAGCCTTCCACACTTCAAGCGGCCTCAAGGTTGCACCTAGCCTGGCACGTGCGTTCTGGTGACGTCACCACCTTGTGGCAGTGACGATTGGATTTTCATTTCATGGGCGGCGAAATAATTCTGCAATCACAGTCGATCCACTGCTGGATGAATCACTTCGCCAAACCGCCGCCATCTCTCACGCCCTGCTGAGTAACGGACTCTGGAGCACCTGCGTGCGAGCTGATCTCATCGCTCCATCTCCGTGGTAATGCTGGTGGTGTCAGGTGACGATGCTGCTGCTGCTGCTGCTGATGACGATGCTTCAAACGTTGATGCCGTTGCTTTTGGTGACGATGATGATGATGGTGAAACCTCTGACTCAACATTGCCGATGACCAGGGGCCGTCCATAGGGTTGAGGTGCGAGGCCCGGCGCGACTCACACCGTGTGGGCCCTCCCCGACGCCTTCAAACTAAACCCGAATTATTACATCTGACACCGTGACGTCGGAGCTTGGGGAGGGGGGGAGCCCCCCAAAGCGCGGGGCCCGGGGCGGTCGCGCCGATTCGCCCTTGTACCCGAGGGACGGCTCTCGCCATACTTGCAACCCGCGCAACCTGCGGTAGTGCACGGCTGGCTACGTGCGGTGCGAAAGAAGTTCAACGTGCCGTGGGACGATCCGCCACCCTCACGCCGTGCGAGATCGTGAAGTGCGGGGTGGGGGGGGGGGACATCGCTTCGCTGGATTTTTGGTTTTCTGAAAATGATGCCTTCTCCGCTTGCTCAGTCTTCACAGGACATAAATAACGGGAAGACACTCCCCGCCTCCCCGCTCAGCCGCCACCGAACAGAGCAGCTCCTTCGCTCTCGGTCAGCAGCGGCGACGAGAGGATGGAAACCTGTGGAAAAAAATCGGAAAAAAAACCACGTCGTTTTTTCGCTGGCTATGGGGTCAGTGTGCTGTGAAATGGGATTTCTGGGCACGCGCGCGCGCCTACCGGCCTCCGGCTGACACCTGTGCCCTCCTCGCAGCGAGAAGTGCAGGTGCTTGGGCCCTGTTCCTGACGCGGGCGCCTTGCTGCCTGGAGGTGGTGTCTCCCGCTCTTCTGCTGAGTTGTGCGTGTGTGCGAGCGTGTGTGTGGGGAGCGGCAACGGTGATGGATATCTGAATTGGGCCCGGGCATGCCCTAGGTCGACTCAGCCTCAAATGAGTACCTGGTGAGGTGTGTAAACATTGCCACTGGGGAGACGAAAGCGGCCGGGCGTGGTGCTGGCCACCCACCCCATTGTGTGCCGTGCCAGCCTTCATAGGTAATCGCTAACTGTACTTGCCCTAAGTCTGTTAAGGACTATACGGGGGATCTTTGTCTTTGTTTCTATATGTATACCATATAGAAATAATGTGCCAGCAACATTTTGTCATTTTTTTAATATTAATTAGTTTGTTTCGTAACAATATTTTTTTTATTCCTGAAGGGTAAATTTGTTACTCAATAGCTTGACAGTATTAGTGTAACTAATCATTCGCCTGTTTACAAAACTGGTGTTCAGAAAATGCGACGAACCCAGCTCGAGGCATTGTACCCAGGATCCGAATAGTACTGGCTCGCGGTCAGAGAGAGAGAGAGACACGCAGTTCCAGGAATTGGCATGGCCATTGTGAACCCAAATTAGAGACAGAGACAGAAATCCAGCTCCAGGAATTGAACCCAGCCACTCGACGGCACCGGCTCCATGATGAGTGTCTCCGACACGGCGATTATGAATCGTAGCGAGGCACGGGGCCCACCTCTGCCTCGCGACCGTTGCTCACGCGACTCGCTCCGAGTGACTGAGCCTCTCTGTCCGCAGCAATTTTCATTTGCATTTCAATGAGGCCCAATTATGCAAATTAACGCGTAGATTTCACGAGCCACGATTAAGCACGCTCATTTACGCAAGTGGTGGAGATTTGCTTGAGAGTTCCGTGGTGGGGGGGATGGGGGGGGGGGATGGGGGGGGGATGGGGGGGGGGTCCCCTCTTGTCGTCAGAAGAGTTTATTGGTCCCTGGCAGGGGAGTGTAATGGTCAGCTGTCGCGGCGAGTGAAGAGGGCCCCTCCGTGACGGGCCCAGCAATGTATGAGAGCCCGGCCCCGTGAGTGCTCATCTCTATGCAGCGCCTGCTGCTGCTGCTGCCGCTGCAAGGGAGGGAGGGAGAGAGCGCAGCGTCTGTGCGAGTATTATGTACAAGCAAAGGTCAGCAATACCGAGGGAACATACATTATTCGAGCAGAGGAGATTCCCCCTCCCCCCGATGCGGTGCTTTGGCCGTGCGCTTGCGGGGAGCGGTGGCGCAGCGGTGAGCGCGCCGCGCTACGAGTTCGGTTCCCCGCTCGCCGCCAACAACAACGGTGACGGATATCTGAACCGGTCATGGCCATCCCCTAGGTCGACTCGGCCTCAAATGAGTACCTGGTGCCGCATGTAAACATTAGCACTGCGGAAACAAAGGCGGCCGGGCGTGGTGTTGGCCACCCACCCCCTCGTGTGCCGTGCCGGCCTTCATAGGTGCTCGCTAACAGTTAAGGCTACATGGGGGATCTTTGTCGCTGTGTGCAAGTGTGGGTTGTCTGTACTGTGTATGTCTACGGAGAGTGGTGGGGCAGTGGTTAGCGCATTGAGCGTAGACACTGGCCACCTGAGTTCAATTCCTGGGCACGGCTAACATGAGTTGGTGGAGTCATATCAGAGCTGGTCCTGGGCCTCTCCTATGTTGGCTCAGCCTTAAATGAATACCTGGTGTAGTGTGTAAAACATTGGGGAGACAAAGGTGGGCAGACGTCGTTCTGACCACACTACAATGTTTGTGAATGATATTGTTTTTCTGATCCTGATGATTACTGACAATCGTATTGTTGCGATGATTGTGGTGGCTGTGATGGTGATTATAATCAACGCTGGCGAAGGAGGCTCATTTTGTTATTCGTACAATGTGACCTCGTCATGGAAAGTGGTTCAGGAGTTGCTCAACTCTGTCTGGAATCTCCCTGTGATCCACACCATCTCTCACAGTTACCAATGTTGACACAATGCCCGTGTAAAATTAAACCCACATTGACAGCCTGCAACCCTCAGCCTAAACACACGCCGAAGAGAGTTGCTGTTTTAACACACAAACCCAACACATTCGTCAATAACACCGTGGCCTTAAAATTATATTTTAAACAAACTGATTAGGTTTCGGGCAATTACCCTTCACGGCACGCATTCTGCATGTTGCATGCTCGAGATATATTAATTGTACTTTGTGTGCCATTGCCAACGCAGCAGCAACATCACCAAATAACATGTTTACGCATGTTTTTAGGATGATTGTCAACTCTAAAGCGGGTTTAAATTACAGCTTTCAAGATTATTTGCTTTGAATGTGTTTTTCTCCAATAATGTGCGTTCTCTAAAAATGCACTCTGATGCACAAAGCAATTGGGTAGACATTTGTAAAATAATAATAATTAAGCTATTCTATTTTTGACATTTTAACGTGGCGTGTGCTGGGTGCATCTGTCATGCGCGGTAATAATTTGGATATGCAACCTCATCTCGTGTGTGTGTAGCTACAGCTATGGGGAGCGGTAGCGCAGTCGTTAGCGCTGCACTACGAACCTGGCGACCCGAGTTCAATTCCCGCTCACAACCAACGCAAATGACGATTATCTTAACCGGTCCTGGTGCGGTGTGTAAACATCGTCACCCACACACACACACACCCCCCACACACCGCGGGGTGTGTACGCGCCTGCCGCCTGGCTTAGGGAGCTCGTGCCGTATCTGGCCACTGAGTCGGCACTCCGTGTCAGGCGAAGCCAAATTCAGCGACAACCCCAAATGTCGTCCATCACCCTGGATCTCTCGTGCGTTCGCCGGTGACCGGCCGGCTCAGACCACGGCAGGCCAGGATTCGAACGCAAGTCTCGGCGACGTTGGCTCGTTGCGTTTTTTTTCCTAGTTCAGTCACGGGGCTGCCGAGCGCGGGAGCCAAGGGGCCTGACGGTCGCTCCGGGTCGCCAGGCTTCGCGGCGCAGCGCTCGCCACGTGGGAACGAGCGTCCTGTACATCTCAAACGTCGTCTTCTTCATTCGCGTTGACGCGCGCGCGCTACAACCCCCGACAATGAACGCCCACGGTCGCGTCCGTCCGCCCTCGCTTTGCAGAGCTCCTCGTCGTTGCTGGCACTGGACAGGTCGGCTGCTGACGTCTCGCGGTGTTGTTTTTGTTGGTGAGAAAAATATCAAAATTTCACGCGACCTAACCGTGTGTCTGGAACGATCTCCACAAACCCGGCGACACAAATGGAAGAGTAGACCTAAGGCTGCATGTTTGCGTTCAACCGTCGAACGTCGTCGCGTATCCACTGGGCGAGCACCGCGGGATCTGCCTGTGGGGTAGGGGGGGGGTCAGGAGGGAGGGCGCCGTAGCGCAAGAGACGCGTGCGGTGGTGACGTCCGGCGCCTTTGGCGATCGCCCCGTGCCCCGCCAGACGGGGGTTTGCCGTGCTTCGTGTCAGGATGGCTGCGGCGGAAAATGTTTCACGGCTCATTCGGAGGAAGAAACAAAAAATCATTCGAGCGGCCTTTTGATCCTTGAAACAGCTGTACGAGACCGTCGCTTGGCAGAACATTATATGGTCCACTCCCTGAGCGGGACTTCGGCCAAAGCAAGTGGCAACCCGACTTTATTGTGACCGATTCACTCCCACGACAACTATGAGGGGAGTGCGAGACGATGGGAATAGGCAGCCAGGCCCATCCTTGCCGCTCCTCTAGCGCTGCTACGACTCATGTGGTTCCTGTTCCCATCAACTTGGCACGCCGATTATTCCACCAAACGGTTTCGTCTCTCATGCGCACTGTTCAACCATCATCTGCAGATCGCAACACCTCACTCACCTGCTCACCCACTCACCCACTCACTAACTCACTCACTCACCCACTCATCTACTCACTCACCTCACCCACTCACCCACTCACCTACTCACTCACCTTCTCACCCACTCACCTACTCACCTACTCACCCACCTACTCACCCACTCACCTACTCACCTACTAACCCACTCACCTACTCACTTACCTACTCACCCACTCACCTACTCACCCACTCACCCACTCAACTACTCACTCACCTACTCACCCACTCATCCATTCACCTACTCACCCACTTACCTACTCACTCACCTACTCACCCACTCACCTACTCACCTACTCACCCACTCACCCACTCACCCACTCACCCACTCACCCACTCACCTACTCACCCACTCACCCACTAACTCATCTACTCACCCACTCACCCACTCACTTACTCATCTACTCACCTACTCATCTACTCACCCACCCACGCATTCACCATACTGCAGTTCGCAACACTTCTTCAAAATCTTCTCTTACCGTGCTCCTCTCTAGAATGTTCTTCCATTGTCCATTGCGTCTGCGTTCTAATAACCTTGCTCAATTAAATAAACGCGTCCATTCTTATCGATTACAACTTCAAAAAAGTCTCCTGCTCAAATGAGCATCGAGTCACACTCAACGCGCGTTAACAGCGCCGAACCGGCGGTGGAAATTCCACATTCCTATGGCGGCGGAAGTGAAACGGATTCCGGGCTGAGTCAACCCCTCCAACCGGGATGTGATCTCGAAACCTTCCCATTGCGAGGCCCTCGCTCTGCCTCCGAGCCACCCAGCGGGACACACTTCGACTTCCACAGAGCGCCGTTTGCTGCTGGCCGCCGGGATTCTTCTCGTGGGCCTTGTGTGTTTGACGACCCCGTGATCTCAACTATGAAGTCGCCCGCCCGCGAGCGAATTCACATTCGCAGCAATGTGCATGCGCACGTGCAATTCTACCGTTGGATTTTCTAATTACATTTCGTGTTGCTGTTTAAAGCATTTCACCGAGGCTTTACGACCGTGAGTTTTCCGTCGATGATTGATCGAGCACACCCTACCTCCGCACGGTTGTCTTATTATAGAAATGTATAAAAAATGACTTGCCATTGAGAAGGACGCCTTCGGTTGAACTTGATGGTTTAAAGCTTTCGTTCATATCCGAGTGTTATGGGGATGTCAGGGCTCTAAAAGCACTTAGCACGATGGCGTGATCAGCAAATGTAAACGCTGGGATGGGTCGCAGGCACCGGCGTTCTCTGCCAGCAAAGCTGAAGGGCACCGCGTGGAGTCGATCGCGTGACCGGGCAGAGGGACCCCTGCGCCGTGTGGGTTTCACACAGCTCCAACTCGCAGTCGCTGACTTTTGATGCGTACCACCGATGAGCTACAGCCGTGTGATGCTCAGCAGTAACGTTGTTGGTGGTGCGTGGGTGGTGGTGGGTGGGTGGGTGTAGTGGTTAGCGCGCTGCGCGAGTTCGATTCCCGCTCACGGCTGACACCAGTGACGATTGTCTGAACAGGTCCTGGGCCTCCCCTAGGTCGACTCAGCCTCAAATGAGTACCTGGTGCGGTGTGTAAACATCACCACTAGGGAGACAAAGGCGGTCGGGCGTGGTGCTGGCCACCCACCCCTTCGTATACTGTGGCGGCCTTCATAGGTGCTCGCTAACAGCACTTGCCCGTACAGTCTGTTAAGGCTATATGGGGGATCTTTGCCTTTGTCTTTGTAGCGGTGAGCGCGCCACGCTGCTAACCCACCAGCTCAAGTTCGATTCACGCTCACGGCCAACACCGGTGACGATTGTCTGAACAGGTCCTGGGCCTCCTCTAGGTCGACTCGGCCTCAAATAGATACCTGGTACGGTGTAAAAACATCACCACTGGGGAGACAAAGGTGGTCGGGCGTGGTGTTGGTCACGCACCCCCTCATGTGCCGTACCAGCCCTCATAGGTACTCGCTAACAGCACCTGCTCTAATATTCTATTAAGGCTATACGGGGGATCTATTATTTGTGGCGAGGTCCCTTCTGAAAAAAATTCATATAGCCCAGTGGGCCTTACCTGGTAAAATAAAAAATAGTTAAAATAGTTTCGTTAGTTCAGATTATCGCTTGCCACAAGATCGCATAGCAGCGCGCTAACCCACGCGCCACCACTCCAAGTCATGTTCCATGTGCATGGATTGTTATTGCTAAGCACATAAGTTGTGAAACTGTGCTTCGCATTCCTCAGTTATGCCTACAGAGATGAAGATTTCCATTGTCGCCATACAGACGGAAGGGGCAAGTGCCGTTCGGGAGCGCCTATTAACGCCAGCACAGCACACGGCGGGGCGGTGTGACCAGCACCACGCCAGGCCACTTTCGTTTCTCCAGTGCTGATGATTTACGCACCACGCTAGGTACTCATTCAAGGCCGAGTCGACCTAGGGGAAGCCGAGGACAGCTTCTGCCCCTGATGTTAGCCATGGCTACAAATCAAGCCGATGTTTCTGGCAGCGTAGCGCTGTGTGTGTGTGTGTGAAGCACTGTGCCACCACTTCCCAATTACACAGATTTACACACGCACACTCAGCATTGGCATAGGCAGAGGCGCAGCCCTGCATCGCCTCGCTCACGCCGCTGCCGGCGGAAGGGCCTCCGCTCAAGAGAGCTCTAGCGATCGACTCGAGAGGCTGTTTCCTTCTACACTTCCATACCTGCCAGACGTCTTAGAAGTCGCGTGTGAACACCCACACCTCGCCCCACCAGGCGTGACCTGCCTGGCTGTGGCGGTGCCCGCAAATACCGCGGGGTGGACAAGAGGCGGTGGCTGGGATTTAAGAAATCCGCGCCGTCGCTGCTGCCGCGCCTGGAGATCGAACGGGCGACCTCCTGGATGGCGAGTGGCAGCGCGCTCAGCAAACCATCGTCGGCAGCGTCACCCCCCCTCCCCCCGACATGCAGTGCGCGCATCAAGGGCGCACTTCGCGCGCATCATACTCAAGTGGGGGGGGTGGGGGGGCGTGAACGTGGCATTAAATAAATTGCCGCCATTTTAGCGGTATGTGATCTTATTTAAATTCCTGCAAAGGGCTTTGTTGACCTTTATTCTGCATTCGTCGTGGATTTTTATTTTCAAGGTTTGGGCCAATTACGGCCGGGTTCACGCTGCGCGGGTTCACGCGGTCGCCGTTAATCCGGCGCGTTCCTCGGCTTGTGGGGGATCCTGACGACGGCCAGCGGGCAGCCAAAGACGCTCCCCCCCCTCCTCCTCCTCCGACGGGGCGAGATGCCAAAAGTTTTGAGTGGATCGCAGCGCTCGCCGTGAGCGCCATCGGACTCGGAGAGGCACCGTGGTGGCTTGCGACTGCCACCTGGCTTGATCCGCCGCGGCGTGTACGCACGCTGAACTTCTCTCGCACCGCTCGTGGCCCAGCCGTGATGATCGGACGGAGGTGCGTGGGTAAAGACAACAAAACTAAGCGCACAAAAATAGCGTCCGAGAGGAATCAGTTTGTCAACCTAGATGATCGTGAAAGTGCACAACTCCGGTGGCTTCCTAATGGCGGAAGGAAGAGCGTTCCAGACGGCCGCAGAAGCGCAGGCTTGTTTGTGCGCGTTTCTCTGGGGAGCGGTGGCGCAGTGGTTGGTTCGCGCTCTGCTGTATGTACTACGAAGCCGGTGTATGCACATGTATATAGTCCATGCATGCATACACACTCCGCTAATAATGCATAGTGCATGCCAGTGTGTGCATTCATAATGACATTTCTGAATTACTTTCTATCATTATCCATGGGGGGGGGGACTAAAATAATTTAGAGCTTTAGAGGTCAGCGGTGATTGTATGGCGCTGTTACATTGCACACTCCATATAAAGTGACATATTAAAACACATATTGACTTATGAGCCAATCTCAAAATTGGAGCCCTTCTTTGCAAGGGGCTGGCGAGGCACTCCCGTGCCGCACTCTACCCAGGGATAGGAGGAGGAGGTCACGACTTTGAACACTGCCTGCTCTGCTCTTTAGCTAAGGGCAACACATTCTGAGTCACTGAGCTATCGCGCTGCTCTCACCCGCACGCCGCCTCGTGCCGGGCGGCGGCGTGCGCGTGCGCGCGCGTCTCAGCGTTCGTCGTGAGCGGTGGCGCAGCGGTTAGCGCGCTGCGCTGTGAACCCAGAGGCGGGGACGGGACGGAGGGCACGAGTTCGATTCCCGATCACGACCGATTACAGTGGAGATTATCTGAACCGGTCCTGCGCCTCCCCTAGGTCGACTTAGCCTCACACGAGTGCCTGGTGTGTGTGAACATCGCCACTGGGGAGACAAAGGCGGTCGCGCGTGGTGCTGGCCACCCATCCCTCTCGTGTACCGTGCCGGCCTTCATAGGTGCTCGCTAACAGCACTTGCCCCGACAGTCTGTTAAGGCTACACGGGGGATCTTTGCCTTTGTCTTGTTCGTGCACGTGTGTATGCGCGCGCATTCGAGAGAATGTGTGTGTGCGTGTGTGTGTGCGTGTGAGCGTGTGTGTGTGTTCATGCATTGTGGGGAGCAGTGGCGTAGCGGTTAGCGCACTGCGCCATGAATCCGGCGACCCGAGTTTGATTCCCGCTCACGTTCAACCCCGGTGACAATGATCTGAACCGGTCCTGGGCCTCCTCTAGGTCGACTCAACCTCAAACGAGCACCTGGTGCGGTGTATCTGGTTCGTACTTGGGTACTTGGTGCGGTGTGTAAACATCGCCGCTGGGGAGACAAAGTCGGTCGGGCGTGGCGCTAGCCACCCACCCCCTCGTGTGTCGTGCCGGCCTTCATAGGTGGTCGCTAACAGCACTTGCCCCCTACAGTCTGTTAAGGCTATACGGGGGATCTTTATCTGTGCTTCTTTTTGTTTGTGCATTTGTGTGTACGCTTATTATGTGCCTGTGATCACAAATGTGTGCTGTGCGTGCATTTGAATGCGTATGTTCATGTATGTGCGCGTGCGTGTGTGTGCAATTGCGTGTACAGCATATGTCCCTCTATCTCCACGTACACGTGTGTGCGTGTACACGTGTGTGCGCGTATGCGTGTGGAGCACGATGGCGCGCCTTGGGTGGGGTAAGGTGTGGGCACTCCCCACCTTTTGCTTTCGTTCGCCAGCGTGGAGGAGCGGGCCACAACACCCCACTGAGAGGGGCTTTTAGTGGAGGAGGTGACGGGGGGGGGGCTCCCACCAGCGGCGGCAAGCAGTGGTACCGGATGCAGCTAGTGCGGGGCCTATAGCATATCTTCTAAAGGGGCCCTAAATAAATAAATAAACATATCAAAACACCAATGTTTCACTTGCATAGTAAAGTAATTGTATTTGTTTCATTTGCTATACAGACAAAAATACGACAAATCGCTAACCTTAAACACCCAGTCGTTCATAAAAATGTAAGGCGGTATAGTACTATAGCAATAGAGCTTGTACAGAATCACTGAATCGGAATTGATAGCTTGAACGCATTTAGCGCGGGGCCCGTAGCATGTGTAGCTACTTGTGTCGTAGCTACTACGGTTATCCGGCACTGGTGGCAAGGGCGCTGTATGAATTCTAAATTGAATCGAGTGCAGCAGTGGTGGGAGCAGGCAATTGCAGGGCTGCGACCCGTCACCCACCGCCGCTTGAATGGCTAATCAGAAGGCTCAAGCATCACATGGCAGCATTGCACGTGTTGACGTGTTTGTCTTCTCAGAAACACAGCACACCGTTTTCGGCTACAGCTGCTGCTGCTGCAGAATTTGGTGGATGCGCACGAACTCGCTCGGTCGCTACATTTTATTCAAATTTGTGTTGCAATCGATTTTGTCGCTGAAGCCAGACGTCATTTCCAGACGGAGCTCTTTCACTCAAACCTCATTCCCCCTCTCTCCTTTAAACGCCTCTCCGCCTGCAGAAAGGTTATCACGGTGAAACACGCGTGTGTGTGTGTGCGCGTGTGTGTGTGCGCGTGTGTGTGTGCGCGTGTGTGTGTGCACTACATGTATGTGGGGAGCGGTTGTGTAGCGGTTAGCGCGCTGCGCTACGTACCTGGCGACCCGGGTTCGATTCCCGCTCACGGCAAACACCCAATGACGATTATCTGAACCGGTTCTGGGCCTCCCCTAGGTCGACTCAGCCTCAAATGAGTATCCGGTGCCGTGTGTAAACATCGCCACTAGGGAGACAAAGGCGGTCGGGCGTGGTGCTGGCCACCCACCCCCTCGTGTACCGTTCCGGCCTTCATAGGTGCTACGCTAACAGCACTTGCCCCTACAGTCTGTCAAGGCTATACGGGGGATCTTTGTATGTGCACGTGTGTGCATGTGTGTGTGTACGGCGTGGTGCTGGCCACCCACCCCCTAGTGTGCCGTGCCAACCTTCATAGGTGCACGCTAACAGCACTTGCCCCTACAGTCTGTTCAAGGCTATACGGGGGATCTTTGTCTTTGTGTGTGTCAATTCGCATGAATGCCCTTCGCTCAATCCGAGCGAACGACACACATTGTATACAAATTTATGGGGCCGGTGCATTAAAAAAAACCGCTTAACAAACAGAAAGCCACGAGGCATTACAAAAAAATCGACAATGAGACCTCAATAACGCGTGACACGCTGTGCATTTTTTAACGACGGAGGCTGAATTGTGTGTGTGTTTTAAGACTTACCCGATGTCCACATCACCCTTGTTGTAATTTTCTTTCTGTAACGCTGATTAATTCGCGGGGTGCTAATGTCGTCCCAGGGGGCACAGCGGTGAGAGCGTTCGCTGCCTGCTCGCACGAGGTTCGCAGTTAGAACCCCGGCAGGCAGCCCCGGTTAATACCGCGCGTGTCTTGACCGCTGCATATTAGTTGTGTGGTGGTGGCGTTGGTGGCGCTACCGCTAGGCCAGCAGTGATGTGTGCCACACGATTGTAGGGCTGCACCTTTACCGTCGTACTGCTACTGCACATCTGTGAAAAAAACAAGAGATTTATAGCTCATCGGATTCTTCCTCCAGTATAAACACATTTTATGATTCTGATATTTTTTTTAAAAACACCACGCGTCGTCTGCTTCACGGTGGAGGTTTAAGATCCCGTGACGTCATGCGCAAGAGTAGGCCACTGCGTGACCACATCACGGCTCAAAGTTGCCCAATTCTAAAATAACACCACTGCAAAGTGACTCAATTTAGATCATATACACGTTGCAACCATCGGCTTCCTGCACCCCTACTGCCAAACCAACGTCCACTTGCAGGCCAAGTGCCTGCAAGTGGACCTGTGTGTGGTTACTGCAGGGCCTCGTCTCACCAGGGTCAGACCAGAGAACGACGCCAAACGGCGAACAGTACAAAGACTCCATCAGTCGAGCAGAGGCAGCTAAGAAGGATGTATCTAGTGTAGGCTGTCTCTGGTGTAGGCCAATCAGTTTCACAGACAATGCAAATATTATCAGAGCAGGTTTGTGTTTGCATGTTCACGACAAGTCCTGTGTGTGGTTCATGCAGGCTTGGTTCCTTGCAAAAGGTTTCTATTTGGTGTTTGAACATGTGAACACCTCCTGTTTTATTGCCAGAAAGAGTAAAACACTATTCTTGTTATTTAATCCTTTTTGGCAGAAACATGTCATAGATTTAAACATAAACGAGTTTCGTAGTAATGCGCTTTGATTATTGTAAGGGTTGTCTGCGACTCAGTGGGCTGCTATGAGTGCAGCTATTCATTTCCCTATTTACAAAAGTAGTGATGAGATAACAATGTTGTGGATGTGATCCTCATCAGAACCCCCTGGCGTGAACACGCGCAGCAATCTCCGACTCTCGTCGTCCGTTCCGTCTCTACGGCCGGCCTCTGTGCACCTGACATGAAGGGTCATTGCCTGAAACGTCGCCTATTACATTTTTTTCCCTTTTAAAACCACACGGCACACACACACGCGGTGTTGTTCTTCACGAATCTGTCGATTTGTCGCTGTGTGTTTCGTGTCTCGTGCTTAGTGCCAATCGTCCCATTCAAGACGTCGCCACTCAGCTCGACCGCGCTTCGACCGCCGCGAGCGAGATGACGTCGGGGTCTCGAAGTCGACGCGACGGACGCGTGCGGTGAGGAAGCCGCCACCCAAGCGGTGCAGCAGCAGCAGCAGCAGCCGCAGACTCGGGGCCAGGTCTCTTAGCAAGTCGCCATAGCGACGGCCACGAGGCTTCAACAATCACGGTGCCGGGCAAGGTGACTCAAGCGCGCCTGAGACCATTCACGGCGCGCTCCGAGCTACTCACTTCTCCGTAAGAAGACCCTGACTAGTATTATTATTATGAATGGCATGTGTTGTTGTTGTTCATATATTATTTTACAGACTTAAGTTTTCGAAGATTTTTTTTCTAAGAATGTACAGTACTGTTTTGTGTGCGGTAGTGTAGGTGCGTGTGTTAGTGATACGGAGTGTTCCCATGTGCACCTAGCCTGGCACAAGCACTGTGGTGACGTCATCGCCACTCGGTGGCGAAGGGTTGTTGTTGTTTGTGCGTCCGTCTGTCTCTGTGCACTCGCTCCTTGTAGGGAGCGGTGGCGCAGTGGTTAGCGCACTGGCGGGTTCGTGATGCGCACCACACTACGATTCTGGCGATCGGAGTGTTGATCCGATGCTGAGCCTCCCCTAGGTCGACGCAGCCTTAAATGAATACCCGATGCGGTGTGGTAAAGAGCGACACGGGGGAGACAAAGGCAGCCACGCGTGGTGTTGGCCACACCACCCCCTCGTGTGCCGTGCCGGCTTTCATAGGCGCTAGCTCGCCAACAGCACTTGCACCATCAGCCTGTCCAGGCTACGCAGGGGATCTTTGTCTTTGTGTCTTGCTATAAGCGAATGTTTTTGCTCGTGTGTTCAGGAGGGAGATCAGCCATGGAACTCGGCTTGAGGTCATACACTCAGTACAGGTGAGACATCATGCTTGTGGTGGACAACTGTTATATCTCGTGCCTTTGGTGTCAAAGTTGGTGTCACTACAGCAAATGGGACTCATTACCCATCTGTGCGGACTTGCAGGCAATTTAGCCACCTTCTATGTAGGCGTGGTGGAGTTGACCTTGGCACTCTAAAGAGAAAACTTGATGACGATGATGCTGCATTGGCAGTCGGTGCATAAACTCACTTAACAACAAAGCTCAACACATTCATTAACAACACTGTGTGTGGCCTTAAAAGGGAAAGAAAAAAATCAATCGGCGACGTTTCGGGCAATGACCCCTTTTCACTATGAAGAAGGCCCTTTGCCTGGATTGCCGGCATACCCTGAGGAGCAAATTGCAGTTCAACGGTGGATTTTCTGCACGGCACTCAGCTGACCACACGTGGTACGTGGTGGTGATCGCCCATCCGAGCGGTTACCTGGCCCAACTCTGCCCGAAAAGATGTAGTTATGACAGGTGACATTCCAGGCAGTGGCCGTTCGTGATAGCCATGAACAGAAAGGCCAAAAAGTTTGTGCCTTGAAGAAGAGCCACTGCTCAAAACGTCGCCGATTTTTAAAAATTATATATAGTTCCTTTAACACGTAGGCTTTCGCGACCAATATTATTCATAATAAAGGTTTTTGGGTTAGATCGCGTTATTTATAAGTGTTGTAAGCCTCAAATCACTGTACTAGATTGGGTTAAAAGATGACGTCACCGTGCTGCTCTGTTTAAGACCGGGAGCAAGTGGAGGGCTTCACCATTCTGGCAAATTGGCCGATGATGCTGGTTGATGTAATTACCAGCAAAACGTCGTACTACTCAAAATTTTATTTGATGTTGATTCACTCTTCAACACACCGATGGGCTAAAGTAGTGAACTATTTGTTTTTTGTAAACGTGACACATTTTTTACTGTTTGGCCATGTCGGGTGGTGGAGGGTTACGACACATTTATAAATAACGCGATCTAACCCAAAAACCTGTATTATTAATATATAGTTACTTTTACGGCCACGTTGTTTATGACGGACGCGTTGGTTTTTTGTTGTTGTTATATTTGTTTTGTTATTTCCGTCACCCAGGTCACTCTTGCGAATGAGACTCAACTCTGGTCTCGTGATTTCTCTTCTGCATGGGTTAAACAAAACATACTTGAAGTCACTCACTCACTCACTTAGTCACTCTTCATCTCGCTCGGTCACGCACTCACTCACTCACTCACCATCTGACTCTTTCAATCGCACTCATTCACCCACCCGCTCACTCAGTCACTCTTGCAAACGTAGACGTATGTGGGTCTGCAACATTCTTTTAAGGACCCTACCGTACTCGCTTTCTGCAATATCGACGTTTCTTTGTGTACATCTTGGTTCTGTTGCTGCTGCACCCCCACAGCACCACGGGTCCCCGTGTCACGGAGTCAGGACGCTGGCCAAATGGGATAATCCGCGGTGACAGACAAATGAACGTCAACTCTTGAGTTTAAGTTAATTAGTTTAACTCTCGACTTAAGACCGAAGCAGGAGGATTTCTCCACAACTCTTGCTGTCCGCCTGATGATGCTGGTTGCAATTACTGGCGAAACGTCGTACTCCAATTGTACATGTTGTGGGTTTTACTCTCCAACACACCGCTGTGCTGTACGAGTAACGAATTGGCATGCTCTGTTTAGGTGACAAACCTTACTCATTGGCTGTGTCGGGTGGTGGCGGGGTTTAACGACACATTTACAGCCACGCGATCTAACAAAAAAAAACATCTATTATGGAATCAACTCTTAATTTCTCACCTGGCTAAACAAAATAAACCGATCCTCAGCGCTCTCCAGAAGGAGCCAAAGCCCTACATTTCCACCGATGGGCCAGACGCCTTTTTGGCATCGCAGCCTCCTACCCCACGCACCGTGCCCCTAGCGGCGCTTCACACCGCCTCTCGTCGGGCAAGATCGGAAGCCTTGTGAATTGAAAAGTGAGCAATGGGTTCAATTTGTGCGAAAACACCCGCCATTCTGCCAGAATGTGGCAGAATGATGGCCAAAATAGCTGCGTGAATCATGACGCCCTCGCACTCTCAACGATAAATACGTGACTTTGTTTTGTTATATATTATTTTTTAAAAGATTAAAGGCATTTCTTGCATGCATCGCTCGAAGACACTTGCGTCTTCCTTGTGACCTCTGAGCACTTCCAGGCGCGGCGTTCGCTCGGGATACATCTTGCCTCCAAGTTTACGTAACGCCGCTCGGCGCTGCCCTAGACGCCACATCGCCACGAGTTCAGAGCCCGTCGCGCGTTTTATTTGCAGGAACGCGTCCAGCCGACCCGCCAAGTTCATCCTGTTTCCGGAGGAAGTCAGCTTCATCAGACATTTCCCACGTGCGTAAGATGCGCGCAGGAGGAGCGGCGAGCCGCCCTCAATCGGACGGCTGCGAGTTTCGACTCAGCCCATCATCCACACAGCTCGGCTGGGGAAGTCAGCGGTGGCCATCTCATGGACCGACTCAGCGCCACCCACACCCAACATTCCGCCAGAGCAATGTGGAATTTCCACCGCTGGCTCAGGGCTGCAAATGCGAGGCTGGATTGCACAGTCTGGATTGCTCACGTGGACTGGAAAATCCCTTCAGCTTTTTTTTTACTACGCCGCCGCCACCACCACCACCCCCTGACGTGTCTTTAAGGGTGCTTGCTCGCAGCACGCGCTGCTCCGGTCTATATTTGGCAAAAAATCTGCAGTGATTCCATGTGTTGCGTGTGCGTCTGTGTATGTGTGCATGTGTGCATGTGTGCATGTGTGTACGTGCAGTTGTGGGGAGCGGTGGCGGAGTGGTTAGCGCGCCGCACTACGAACCTCGTGACCGAGCTCGATTCCCGCTCACGGCCAACAGCAATGACGATTATCTGAACCGGTCCTGGGCCTCTCCTAGGTCGACTCAGCCTCGAATGAGTACCTGGCGTGGTGTGTAATAAACATCGCCACTGGGGAGACAAAGGCGGTCGGGCGTGGTGCTGGCCACCCATCCCCATTGTGTGCCGTGCCGGCCTTCGTAGGTGCTCGCTAACAGCACTTGCCTCGAAAGTATGTCCGGGCTATGCGGGGGATCTTTGTTATTGTGTCTTCACGGGTCTCTGCGTGCCTGTTCCTGTGTGTGTGTTCAACAGAGGCGAACCGTAACACCCACACAGAGTGGGGGTTTTACGATCCCCGTGGCTTGGACAAGGTGTGCTACGTCGGCAAGAGATGCCTTCCTTACCAGTGCTCTGGAACGGAGACAGGTACACTGTATGCATATCACCACGACGCGTGCTTAGCCAGGAAAACCTACGTCCCAAGACTCTCTTTCAGGAGGGCACTGCCAAGTTCGCTAAGCGTAATCCCAATTGAGTCATTTGCGGGCATTTTACGAAATTGGCACGTTTGGACCTTTATTAGCCAGCGAAGGAGACGGTGAATGCGCGCCGTGGTATTAACCAGGACGGCCAGCCAGTGTCGACCGCAAATCTTTGCAACAACAAGCGACGAATGCACGACCGCTGAATCGTATCACCGCCCCCTTTACGTCCGCCCGCGTGTGCCACACACACACACGCCCTCATGGGCCGTCCCGGCCTCCAAAGAGTTCTCGCTCACAGCACTTGCCCCCCCAAACATCCCGGGGGACCTTTGTCTTTGTGCGCAGCGTCCGCAGGGCGCAACGGCGTCCCTGTGGCGAGTGCGGGCGACAAGGCGTACCGCGCGGTGGAGTACAGCGCCGGCTTCCACCTCCTGGGCTCCACCAGGGCCCCCCCCAGATTCAGGTGAGGCGGTGGCGGTGGTGGTGGTGGTGGCGGTGGTGGTGCCGGTGGTGGTGGTGGTGGCTAGGCCTCGGCAAGGTAAGGTAAAAGTGTAAAAACAACGAGCCTACCTTTACCCTACCACAGTACAATCACTCTACCCTACCTTTTACCCTTTAACAGGTAAGGTAAAAGGTAAAAAGCAACGAGCCTACCTTTTACCCTACCCTTACCCATTGGCATGTCGACACGTTTACCCTTTACCTTTACCCTTTTACCCGGTAAAAAGGGTACAATTACCTTACCTTGCCGAGGCCTAGTGGTGGCTACGCGGCTGCTGCTGCTGTTGCTGCAGCACGTGACTGCTGCCAGTAATCCAGCACCGTGGGGGCAGCAGCGAGGGTTGGTGGGTCACCGCGACAGATGTCACGACACTCCCCCACCTCCCCTGGAGGTCGGGCATCGAGGAGGCGCCTCCTAGTGGCTCGCCACGAGAGGGCGGCACAGCAAGATGTGGACTGCGCTTGTTTCCATCTGCGTGGGATACAGCGTGGCCCCTCACACCCATGGGTTCCGGTTTCTTTACAAATGCGTTCACGCTCCTTCGTTGGCTGAAACCATCGTCATCTATGCGCGCCTCCGCATTTACAGATTGCGCAGCGTTGTGTGATGCAGTAAACGATGCTGCTATATGTACACGAACTTTGTTTTTTATTTTTATTGTTAGGTTTTGTTATTGGGAGTCGGGTTTAAATGTTTAGGCAGGTGAGGACACCTCCAGTGCCGGATTATCCCAGCAGCACAAGTAGCTACACATGTAGTAGCTGTACATGTAGTAGCTGCACATGTAGTAGCTGCACATGTAGTAGCTGTACATGTAGTAGCTGCACATGTAGTAGCTGCACATGTAGTAGCTGCACATGTAGTAGCTGTACATGTAGTAGCTGCACATGTAGTAGCTGCACATGTAGTAGCTGCACATGTAGTAGCTGCACATGTAGTAGCTGCACATGTAGTAGCTGTACATGTAGTAGCTGCACATGTAGTAGCTGCACATGTAGTAGCTGCACATGTAGTAGCTGTACATGTAGTAGCTGCACATGTAGTAGCTGCACATGTAGTAGCTGTACATGTAGTAGCTGCACATGTAGTAGCTGCACATGTAGTAGCTGCACATGTAGTAGCTGTACATGTAGTAGCTGCACATGTAGTAGCTGCACATGTAGTAGCTGCACATGTAGTAGCTGCACATGTAGTAGCTGCACATGTAGTAGCTATACACATGTAGTAACTACACATGTAGTAGCTACACATGTAGTAGCTACGGGCCCCGCACTTTCCAGGGCCCCGCGCTAAATGCTTTCAAGCTATCAATTACGTATCAATTCCGGTTCAGTGATTCTGCACTTGCTCTATTACTATAGTACTATACCGCCTTCAAGTTTTACGAACGACCGGGTGTTTAAGGTTAGCGATTTGTCGTATTATCTGGCTGTATAGCAAAAATTACTTTACTGTGCTAGTTAAACATGTGTGTTTTAATATTTGTGTGGGTTATTTATAATTTAGGGCCCCTTTATAACAGCATGTGCTATAGGCCCCGCACGAGCTTAATCCGGCACTGGTCACCTCAATACGCCAGGGATGTCTCGTTTGCAAGTGTGACCCGGTGAGTCGCCGGATTGACGAAAGCAAAGATAAAGTCGAGCAATGCGCCAACGTGACACGCGCCACGCGAGAGAGAGAGAAGCAGCCGCGTCACGCGAGAGAACTCAACCCGCCCGCTGTCTCCCCGTGTCCGCAGCGCCGGGGCGAAGCACGCGGCCGACACCTTCATCCCTTTGCAGCCGCCTCCCAGCGTGCCTCGGTATGTGCGGACAGAGACGCCCCAGCACAGCCTGGAACAGACTGTGGGGCGGGGGTCAAAGTGCTGTGAGCGAGCGGCGAGCAGCGCTCTATGAAGGCCGCCACTGCGGCTCACGAGGGGATGGGTGGCCAGCACCACGCCCGGTCGCCTTTGTCTCCCCAGTGGTGATGTTTGTACACACCGCAGCAGGTGATAATTTTAGGCTGAGTCGATCTAGGGGGAGGTCCAGAACCGATTCACAGGGGGTGGCCGTGAGCGGGATTCGAACTCGGGTCGCCGGGTTCGTAGCGCAGCGCGCTAACTGCTGCACCACCGCTCCCCCACACAGAGACAAAGATCCTCCGTATAGCCTCAACAGGCTGTTGGGCAAGTGCCGCGAGCGACCCACGCGTGCGAGGGTGCGACGGGCAGGACACTTTGGCCACGTCGAAGACTTCGGCTAAACACCCTCCACCTTTAGAGTGGAGGACATCCCGCACAGCGGTGGCGTGAGCCGGCACTTGCAGCGCCTGCGCCTCTAACCCCACGTCCACTGGGTGTTTCGGGGTGTAATGATTGAAGGTGTATCTCTCCCGAGTCAAGAGTGGGGTTCACCGAAACGTCATCCAACTCAGGGCACCGCGCGTGGGCTCACGTCGCCCCCGTCTGGCGCGGTCGGTGCATCGATGCGCGCACGACGCTCCCACGCCAACCCTCGTGCTCTCCCTCTCGTCTCTTGTTGTTGTTGCACGCGCAGTTGGAACTCCTCTTATCCGCTGCGGCCCCGAATTGCATGTTACTGCTACGTGTATGTATGTCGAGATGGACTGGTGCGGTACAAGAGGACACGCCGCTGAGCGGACTTGCCAATAGCTGGGCACCGGCGGTGTCGAGATCGGCCTCTGTGGAGGAGCCCCGTGAAGTAGGCTGCTACTGGGCAGTGTGTAGGGAGTGTCTGTGTGCGTGTAGGGAGTGTCTGTGTGCGTGTAGGGAGTGTCTGTGTGCGTGTAGGGAGTGTCTGTGTGTGTGTAGGGAGTGTCTGTGTGTGTGTAGGGAGTGTCTGTGTGTGTGTAGGGAGTGTCTGTGTGTGTGTAGGGAGTGTCTGTGTGCGTGTAGGGAGTGTCTGTGTGTGTGTAGGGAGTGTCTGTGTGTGTGTAGGGAGTGTCTGTGTGCGTGTAGGGAGTGTCTGCGTGCGTGTAGGGAGTGTCTGTGTGCGTGTAGGGAGTGTCTGTGTGCGTGTAGGGAGTGTCTGTGTGCGTGTAGGGAGTGTCTGTGTGCGTGTAGGGAGTGTCTGTGTGTGTGTAGGGAGTGTCTGTGTGCGTGTAGGGAGTGTCTGTGTGTGTGTAGGGAGTGTCTGTGTGCGTGTAGGGAGTGTCTGTGTGCGTGTAGGGAGTGTCTGTGTGCGTGTAGGGAGTGTCTGTGTGTGTGTAGGGAGTGTCTGCGTGCGTGTAGGGAGTGTCTGTGTGCGTGTAGGGAGTGTCTGTGTGCGTGTAGGGAGTGTCTGTGTGCGTGTAGGGAGTGTCTGTGTGCGTGTAGGGAGTGTCTGTGTGCGTGTAGGGAGTGTCTGTGTGCGTGTAGGGAGTGTCTGTGTGCGTGTAGGGAGTGTCTGTGTGTGTGTAGGGAGTGTCTGTGTGCGTGTAGGGAGTGTCTGTGTGCGTGTAGGGAGTGTCTGTGTGTGTGTAGGGAGTGTCTGTGTGTGTGTAGGGAGTGTCTGTGTGCGTGTAGGGAGTGTCTGTGTGCGTGTAGGGAGTGTCTGTGTGCGTGTAGGGAGTGTCTGTGTGTGTGTAGGGAGTGTCTGTGTGTGTGTAGGGAGTGTCTGTGTGTGTGTAGGGAGTGTCTGCGTGCGTGTAGGGAGTGTCTGTGTGTGTGTAGGGAGTGTCTGTGTGTGTGTAGGGAGTGTCTGTGTGCGTGTAGGGAGTGTCTGTGTGCGTGTAGGGAGTGTCTGTGTGCGTGTAGGGAGTGTCTGTGTGCGTGTAGGGAGTGTCTGTGTGCGTGTAGGGAGTGTCTGTGTGCGTGTAGGGAGTGTCTGTGTGTGTAGGGAGTGTCTGTGTGCGTGTAGGGAGTGTCTGTGTGCGTGTAGGGAGTGTCTGTGTGTGTGTAGGGAGTGTCTGTGTGCGTGTAGGGAGTGTCTGTGTGCGTGTAGGGAGTGTCTGTGTGCGTGTAGGGAGTGTCTGTGTGCGTGTAGGGAGTGTCTGTGTGCGTGTATGGAGTGTCTGTGTGCGTGTAGGGAGTGTCTGTGTGCGTGTAGGGAGTGTCTGTGTGCGTGTAGGGAGTGTCTGTGTGTGTGTAGGGAGTGTCTGTGTGCGTGTAGGGAGTGTCTGTGTGCGTGTAGGGAGTGTCTGTGTGCGTGTAGGGAGTGTCTGTGTGTGTGTAGGGAGTGTCTGTGTGTGTGTAGGGAGTGTCTGTGTGCGTGTAGGGAGTGTCTGCGTGCGTGTAGGGAGTGTCTGTGTGCGTGTAGGGAGTGTCTGTGTGCGTGTAGGGAGTGTCTGTGTGCGTGTAGGGAGTGTCTGTGTGCGTGTAGGGAGTGTCTGTGTGTGTGTAGGGAGTGTCTGTGTGCGTGTAGGGAGTGTCTGTGTGTGTGTAGGGAGTGTCTGTGTGCGTGTAGGGAGTGTCTGTGTGCGTGTAGGGAGTGTCTGTGTGCGTGTAGGGAGTGTCTGTGTGTGTGTAGGGAGTGTCTGCGTGCGTGTAGGGAGTGTCTGTGTGCGTGTAGGGAGTGTCTGTGTGCGTGTAGGGAGTGTCTGTGTGCGTGTAGGGAGTGTCTGTGTGCGTGTAGGGAGTGTCTGTGTGCGTGTAGGGAGTGTCTGTGTGCGTGTAGGGAGTGTCTGTGTGCGTGTAGGGAGTGTCTGTGTGTGTGTAGGGAGTGTCTGTGTGCGTGTAGGGAGTGTCTGTGTGCGTGTAGGGAGTGTCTGTGTGTGTGTAGGGAGTGTCTGTGTGTGTGTAGGGAGTGTCTGTGTGCGTGTAGGGAGTGTCTGTGTGCGTGTAGGGAGTGTCTGTGTGCGTGTAGGGAGTGTCTGTGTGTGTGTAGGGAGTGTCTGTGTGTGTGTAGGGAGTGTCTGTGTGTGTGTAGGGAGTGTCTGCGTGCGTGTAGGGAGTGTCTGTGTGTGTGTAGGGAGTGTCTGTGTGTGTGTAGGGAGTGTCTGTGTGCGTGTAGGGAGTGTCTGTGTGCGTGTAGGGAGTGTCTGTGTGCGTGTAGGGAGTGTCTGTGTGCGTGTAGGGAGTGTCTGTGTGCGTGTAGGGAGTGTCTGTGTGCGTGTAGGGAGTGTCTGTGTGTGTGTAGGGAGTGTCTGTGTGCGTGTAGGGAGTGTCTGTGTGCGTGTAGGGAGTGTCTGTGTGTGTGTAGGGAGTGTCTGTGTGCGTGTAGGGAGTGTCTGTGTGCGTGTAGGGAGTGTCTGTGTGCGTGTAGGGAGTGTCTGTGTGCGTGTAGGGAGTGTCTGTGTGCGTGTAGGGAGTGTCTGTGTGCGTGTAGGGAGTGTCTGTGTGCGTGTAGGGAGTGTCTGTGTGCGTGTAGGGAGTGTCTGTGTGCGTGTAGGGAGTGTCTGTGTGCGTGTAGGGAGTGTCTGTGTGCGTGTAGGGAGTGTCTGTGTGCGTGTAGGGAGTGTCTGTGTGCGTGTAGGGAGTGTCTGTGTGCGTGTAGGGAGTGTCTGTGTGCGTGTAGGGAGTGTCTGTGTGCGTGTAGGGAGTGTCTGTGTGCGTGTAGGGAGTGTCTGTGTGCGTGTAGGGAGTGTCTGTGTGCGTGTAGGGAGTGTCTGTGTGCGTGTAGGGAGTGGATGATCAGTGTTGGCGACTGTACTTTGTACGATGGGGCCTTGTGATGACAATTACTTAAACATAATATCATCTAATGAGCAGTGGTGTTTTTTTAAAATAGGTATATGAAGTTACATTAATAAAATATGTTTTCATTACTACAAGATGAACTAATTTACATTCAAAGTACAAATATTAACCGTTGCCGGCACAATGCATTGTGGGGAGTTGCGCAACAGACAAACCCTTCAATGATCAAAAAAGTTTATATTTTATATACAGGGTGCTTCAAAAAAATATTAAGACTTTTGAGAATATGCAACACCACCACAATAACTGTGCTGCCTGCGGGCTCTGGAGACCACCTGGAGAAGATTCCAGGCCACGTGTTGACAACGACGGTGAACACGTGGAACCTTTTTTTACTTTGGAAGCTATTAACATTACATTTGTTATCACGTTACAGTTTATTATCTGTTCTTTTGCCAATAAAAACGATAGTCCCATGTTTTTTAAGCCCCCTGTATATACACAGTATACTGTATATACACAGCATACTAAATCAACTAATTAACATTTTACAAAGTACAATTATTAACAGTTTCCGGCACGATGAATCGTGGGGAGTTGCGGCGAGGACCTCGAGGTGCGATCCGCCCCGCAGGCTCCAGGGATTCTCCCTCCACGAGGTCTCGGCCGCCCTCCCGAGGCGCAACAATGAACATAAATACAACGAGGGCACACAAACATCACGGCTGTCAACCCACACGGGTCACTCCGTGTTCTTGTACAGGGAGATTGAGTGTGCAGGTCCACACGGCGTACAGCCGTTAAAGTACGGACAAAAATTGTTTTGTCTGTTTGTTTCGTTTCTCCCTTGTGATGGGACTTTGTGGGATGAACGTTGAGATTTATAAAGGGCACGGGGTGACCGATAAGGTTTGAATTGGTCTACAATAAGGATGGGCGAGTGAGTGACACGGGCTAGAGAAGAGACGGAGCTGATGGGTGAGTGGGCGAGTGCGTGGGTGAGTGCGTGGATGGGCGAATGAGTGACACGGGCTAGAGAAGAGATGGAGCTGATGGGTGAGTGGGCGAGTGAGTGGGTGGATGGGCGAGTGAGTGACACGGGCTAGAGAAGAGATGGAGCTGGTGGGTGAGTGGGCGAGTACGTGGGTGAGTGCGTGGATGGGCGAGTGAGTGACACGGCCAAGAGAGGAGATGGAGCTGTTTTGGTTACGGGAGGATGTGGAGCTGAGTGGACTTGCCGGAGACCGGTACCAGCAGCGTCAAGATCGGCCTCTGCAGAGGGGGAGGCTCGTGAAGGACGCTGCTACTGGGTAGTGCCAGGCAAGGTGCGACCTTGAGGCTGCCGGTCACTTGGAGGCAGTCCTCCCAACAACAACGGGAGGGCAGAGGAGCGACGCTCACAACAACGAGCGGAGTGCCGGGCGGATAAAACGCAGCGAGTGGTGGGCGGGGGAAGGGCAACAGGTGGTGCGTCTGCCAGCTCATCTCGCTCAACCCATGGAAGCTGAATCTGTCCCGAGATCTCCTGCCGACACGATCGTCAGACACTGCGCGTGGCGAGTCGCGGTGACGACATCTCGGCGGAATGTCGATACAGACAGCGCCTTCACCAAGACGCTGTGTTACAGATCGTTGATGAACGACGGTACGACGACGACGAGTGTGAATGTAATGGTGGGGATGAGGTGAATGAAATAGATGTGAGAGAGGAAGCGATGGGGGGGAGGGGGGGAAATTCGGTGAACGCGAAATTGACGACAGTAAACGATGATTGACGAGTGGATGGAATGAATGGGGGTTGATGAGTGAGAGCCACACGATGAGAACATGAAGAGGGAACAGGAGCAGTGGCGGTTATGAAGGGGGGGGGGGGGGGTTAAGGGGTCGTGGGGTGAGTTAGGGAACAATCGGTGAGTTCTGAGTGAGGAGCGGAAAGCGAGTGAGCGAAGGTGAGTGTTTGATGTGGAGGGGGAAGTTTGTTCCAGTGAAGGGGGGGGGGCAGGAAGAGAGAAATAAAGTTAGGACAGAGTTCGCACACCCAACCCGCTGTGCTGTACCCCTGTGCCCTGGTGCCCCCCCCCCCCCCTGTGCACACAGCACTCCCTATCACAAGAAGGCCCAGGAGATGCAGAGGGCGCTGGAGATGATGGAGGTGCAAGCCCTGGACGAGTGGGAGCCCCCGTCGCGAGCGTCCCATCCCCGCCTCGACGGAGATCACGATTGAGCCGGGCCGCTCGCTTTGCCAGCCGCTACGACGGAGGGCAAGCCTCGGCCTGCCACGGCCTGCCACGGCAAGTCACAGCCAGCCACGGCAAGTCACGGCCTGCCACGGCAAGTCACGGCCAGCCCCGGCTCTCTTAAGCCAGGCAGGCGCACAGCATGAAACAAAAACAATGAAGTGAGAAATTCACCTCTCTGTGGACGGCTCTCCGATGTGCTTTTCAGGTTGTAACTACCGCATGGCCCGTTCGGTGTGATGTCCGACGTTTCGCTCCGTGTGCCGAGAGCTTCGTCAGGTTAATGCATTTTACTTCCCGCAACTGAACTTCGTAACATAGCGCGTGGAAATAACGCGAGGTTCAAGCCCTCCCAGCGGCATGTGGTGCGAACCGTCGAATATTCAGGAGGTAACCGAAGCCCGCAAGCCATATCCGGAGAGCCGCTCCGTGTGGTTCGTGTGTTTTAGACGTCGGGTTATTTTTCTGGTCTAGGTGCCAAGTAGGTAACATCGAGTACTCGTAGGCAATTTAAATAAGTCTTTGTTAAAACTTCGCGACAGGTTATGAAAAATCATCATCCACACGCATGGGTCCTTTGATTGTAGATGTATGTTTACATTCTTTTGCACCGTACGTAAAGCAACCTTCATAAATCAGAGGTGCGGGGGGGAGGACAGCAAACTGAAGGAGTGAGGATTAAAATCGTGAACCTTTACAACGCGCGTTTGTTCTCGAAAGCGTGCGCTAAGTTGACCGGGTCGCTGTTGGGGACAAAACGCATTTTCATATTGAAAATACTCGGCTCGCTCTGGTCCACGTCACCCACGTCTTGGGGAAATGCCTCCTCTTTGATCAACGCGTAGTCCTATCCGGCATAAATCCACGATAGCTACACAACTTTGCCAACGGAGGTTGACGTTCAACATTGGGGCATGCCGTTACGAGAGTTGGCGTGACCAACACGTTACTGACGCACTATCAGCTATGCAGCATCCACGCTCTCAGACAAAGTTGTGAAGCGGTTACCAATGGCCAAAGCATCTGAATAACCGGCGGGCACAGACACATCTTTCACCTTTAATCATCCTGAGAACGTCACGTAAGACATTGTCGCAAAGTGCCGCTGAGACAGGATAGAGAAAAGGAACGCTCCAGTTGTTGTTATTGTTGTTGTTTACAACGGCTAGAGGGGGGGGGGGTGGTCTTAATGGCCACGTCGAAGGCAGTGAGCCGGCTTCGCTCGGATCCTGGGTTTGAATCTGGGGGGATGGAGTTCCTCATCATGATGATCTGTCACGCGTTAACGCTGACATCGTCACCTGTAGGCACAGCAGCTCTCAATGTATTTTGTGTTCCGGCCCCCCAACCCCCCCCCCCCCCCCCCAGTTGCTAGGGCCACACAATACAAAGGAGTGGTGACTAAGGCATCTCTGTTTCACGTTGTGGAATCGTCGTGTTGTTAGGCAGTTGCTCCGTGTCGTGAATTAGCGCGTTTTGTTTCAGTGGGGTGTGTCAGTCAGGTGTCTGCTAGTGAAGTGTGTATTGGTGTGCTAGTGAGGTGTGTGCTAGTGAAGTGTGTATTAGTGTGTTAGTAAGGTGTGTGTTAGTGAGGTGTGTATTGGTGTGTTAGTGAGGTGTGTGCTAGTGAGGTGTGTATTGGTGTGTTGGTGAGGTGTGTGCTAGTGAGGTGTGTGTTAGTGAGGTATGTGCTAGTGAGGTGTGTGCTAGTGAGGTGTATGTTGGTGAGGTATGTCCTAGTGAAGTGTGTATTGTGTATTGGTGTGTTAGTGTCGGCGCAAAGTGCCGTTGCCCACGCACATAAAAAAAAAACTTCTCCTGCACGGCGTCCACTCCCCAGCCTGCACCTTAGCCCTCCCCTGAAAGTTGAAAGTGAGTCTCCTGACCCACAGGTTGAGACACCGCTGATCCCAGGCTATCGTTGATGGCCACGCAACAATCCAACGATCCTCGCTTTCCGCGATTCGGTGATTTCTCAGGATTCCGTCTCGTGTGGCCGAGACTCAGGAATCGGTCCACTCGCATCATATTTGTCCACATCTAAGTGGCGTCCCCTCTTCTTTATTCTGCCTCCTATGCAGAGCCACCCAAAGTCCGTGGAGGCCCAGGGAGAGAATGCCACGTGGAGGTGGTGGTCCTTATTCATGACCTTCAAACATTAAAAACATTGTCCTGCTGTGGAGCCCTCTTTTGTGTGAGGCACAGGGAAATGTGGCCTCTTTCCGTGCCGTCACCCCTCCCGGCAGCCCTGCTCGTGTGCAGTTTCGTTCACTCCATGCTCATCAACGTAACGTCATTTGGTGCTGCTGCTGCTGCTGCGTTGGCAGTGGGTTGCACAAGCAGTTGACAGCAAAAACTCCACGCATTCCTTGTCAAATATCACCATGGCCTTGAAATAAATGTATATATATAAACAGGCGACGTTTTGGGCAACATCCCTTCATATGCAGAATGGCCTTTGCTGAAAACGTCGGCGGCATAGAAGTACAATACAGCAAGGCCGCAATTATAATATATATATTACATACATCCCCCCCCAAATTTCAAATATGCTCAAAATGTCCCCCCCCCCCAATATGTTGCTATCAAAAATATTGCTATGCTATGTAAATAAAAACAACAATTTGCTACACCTTGGCCACAGTATCTGGACTTGTCTTTATATAAATCAATGCATAGATTTCTGTTTATATGATTGTGGTTATGGTTGTACTTTATTAATCCCTAATCTGTGCCATTACATACAATGAAACAAGAAATGGTAAATAGGTAAAAAACAGAGCAATGTAATACAATACACTATTAGACATTATTGTAAAAAAAATATAAAAAGTCCATCCCATGTGTTAGTTCATTTTTAAATATTTTAGGCAGGAAATGAGTTTTAAAATGTAGATATTTTTCTGGGTTGGGACCCCCAGACACCCTGGAAGATTTGGTCCCCCCCAATGTTGACTCCATGGCTACGGCCTTGCAATACGGCAACGGATATTTGCCGTCCGCAGTGCTCCAGTTGTCGTGGAATTTGCACGAACAGCCGAGTGAGAGTGAGAGGGGCACGATCGACGCACGCGTAACGAGCGCAGAGCAGTTTTAATCGACGGATCGTTACAAGACGAGTGAGGTGTATAAAACTAACGCGACACGCATTGGAGTAGACCTACACATCAAAAAGTATTTTCTCGTTAAAAAACACCGCCAGGAGCGTTAGAAACCCACCGTGCATCGCGCCCAGACATCGTCGCACTTATCTAAATGGGCGTCGCTACTTCCACGCCGTCAAATGTATTTTTTTTTGTTAAAAGGCAAAACTGCGAGCGGTAGCCGATTCGTCAAAGCGACCGCGACCAGAAACTGCTGGCGGATCTCAGCGTGGTGGGGGCTCTGACTTAACACCACCAAACTTTCACCAACAATGACCCCGAATTAGCCCCCTGGAATGGCCAATAAATGTTGTTGTTGTTGTCTACATGAGGCAAGTGACATTATTGCCGGGTACATAGATGTAATTTCTCGTCTTGTTCTTCACCACTACCGCCCCCGTGCCCCGACTGTACGTCAGTGAACAAAAAGAGCTTCATAGCTCATCGGA
Source organism: Lampetra planeri (assembly GCF_965212315.1). Classification (NCBI taxonomy): domain Eukaryota; kingdom Metazoa; phylum Chordata; class Hyperoartia; order Petromyzontiformes; family Petromyzontidae; genus Lampetra; species Lampetra planeri. The sequence goes on from NC_136153.1 coordinate 8,738,242, forward strand.
TTCCTTCGAGTCTCCGCCATCCACTGGCAGACGTCACATATGTAACGTTGGGCATTCTCAAGTCGGGGATGTTTGTCTATTCGCCTTCATCAGCTGCAACGAGAATTGTCGCACGCGATCCACCCTCGTGATGCGTGGTGCATCGGCCACCGCCGGCTCTATTTGTTTGCTGGCCCCCTACAGTAATGCACTTGAGAACGTTACAAAAAAAGAAATCCTCAAAAGTGTATCACGCGAATGATTCACACAACGCTAACATCAGAAAGCAAACTCGCATGGACCATTGTGTGAACTTGTTCACGCGTTATATTGCCAAAAAAGGAAATGAATGAAAATCGTTTGGACACGTTGCTTGTTACGAGCTCTTGTGTAGCCGTCACGTGAGTGTGCAGGCAGTGCAATTGCGCCGGAGCCCAGGGGCCAGAGGGGCCCAGGCGCCGGGCTACCAAGAGAGGCGGACGTTGGACAGGGAGGGCCACGTTCTTTGCGACGGTGGCCCAAACCGGCCCACACTGTGCCACTGGTTAGAACATCCTGGTTTACAACATCCGCGAGACTCTGACAGACGAAGCTGCGTTATTTCTTTAGACTTGGTTCATTGTCATCGTCGTCAATATCGTCGTCATCGTCATCATCATCGTCGTCATCGTCGATGTCCCACGGCTTTAAGCCCCATGCAGTCCGCGTCTCGCTCCTCACTCCACTCGGAGCTCGCAGCTCGCGTTCCGGGTCATCGCCACTCAGAGCGCCATTCTCCTCTCCCCCCGGCGAGTGATTCTCCAGCCGCGCAAAGGCGCTGGGAGCCAGGGCCTGGCGAGTGTGCGGTTTTCTGAAGATTTTTCTGGATTTTATAAAGAATTTCTTTTATCCCGCAATGTTTCTTTTTTTTCGCCCGAACTCTTCACGTTACTCCATTTTTGTTTCGTTTACCAAACAAATCGAACCACTCGGACACCGACAGAACGTGACGGTGCGAATCTATTGCTATGAAGATTGATTCACTGGTTAAAAACAAAAACTACTTTTAACTTAACATTCACCGCTTGCTGCTGCGCCCGTGTCAGACTGTAGACGTTTATAAAACCAGTCGTTAGCCCATTTGCAGTACCTCCTGCTACTGGCGTCACATGAACCCTGCTGATTTTACTGTCCCCTGGACGTCCTCGCAGCTCCGGTTCGTCTGAAACTCGCTCCCTCCTCTCTCGCTGTGCCGCACATCGGCGTTGGTGTCGTCGCTTCTGTCGGAACCTCAACACCTTTCCCTTCCCTCATTTATTCTTCCGCCGCCTCTGAGAGTCCCTGTTAAAGTTAAAATTGCTGAATTGAATCGAACGAGTGAACGAATGAAACGAGGTGCTTCATTTACAGAAGTAAAAAAATATTTTAAGTCGAAAAAGAGTTCCATCTCAACGTGATCTACGAACCCTGCACACGAGCCCACCGCACGCGTGGCTCTACATGACCGCAATGAAGAACGACGACCCACATCGCTGTCACGGGACGGAGAGCGGCGCCTGATTAAACTAGGGCAAAGTGCTCCTTTTTAACTTCAGCAGATACGTGAAACGACAAATGTAATAATTGCTGCCATTTCTGCATTGCAAACAAGAGAGCTCGATTTCACGGTCGATAAAATGTCCCTCGTCGATTTGTTTCCAGAGCGTCGGCCTGCGTTTAAATGTTCAAAGTTGGCAGTCATCGGAGGAGATCACGATCCAAGCCCCAGGTTCACCATCGCCATCACCGCCATCGCCGCCATCGCCGCCATGTTCGTCAATATGAACAGCATCAGTAATCACGTCAAAATCTACGTCGTCGTCGTCGTCGTCGTCACCGCCGCTGTGGTCATCGTTTGGACTTCCGCTCGCCCCTTGGGCAATGCCACCGAGAGCGGGCGGAAGGCCCGGCCTGTCGGAGAGCTGACGCGGCCCAGGGCGAAGACAACCCAGAGGGTCGGTGCTCTGAATCGGCTCTGGGGAGGAGTCCCCGTCGCTGCTGCTGCCGCTGCTGCCACCGCTGCTGCCACCGCTGCTGCCGCCGCTGCTGCTGCCGCTGCTACTGCTGCTGTGTCCGATGGATCGGCGAAGCAGGCACCTCGTTTCCTCCACCTCCTCGTGCAGAGAGCGGAGGGACCGACCCAGAGGAGAGGTCTGCACCATGGCCAACACGGCCGGGTCTGCGGTGGGGTGTGTGCATTGTCATCATCATCGTCATCATCGATCATCGTCGTTCTTATAATGAGCAACAATCGTGGCAGGGTCATCGTTTTCATGAGCAGCAGTAGCAGCAGCAGTAGCAGCAGTAGCAGCAGTATGAGCAATGAGAACATCACAATCGCCATCGTAATGAGATCATCTTCATTACAAGGGGAAAAACGAGCGAGTTCAGTACTTCTGTTGTTGATTGTGCTTGTGCACCACTGCCAACATAACAGCAGCAGGATCGCCAAAATATTTGTAGAATCATCAAGAGTGTCGTCATCTGGGCCATGGGCCAGAACAGGAACTGGTTACCACCGAAGGTACCACGATTGTCTGCACGTGGCCGCTCAGGGTGCGGGCGCGAGGCGCTGGGGTTGTGTTACCGCGCGTCAGGCCGCTGAGCGCGTGCAGCGCCGCGTGCAGGAGGCGCGGGTCGCTGCGTCGGCGCGACAGGAAGTCGTCGAGCGTGGAGATGACGGCCGGGAGGTGCGGCCCCAGGTGCTGGGAGGGGAAATCTGCGCAGGGCGGGCACCACACACGACACACAGCACACGGCGAGCAGCACACGGCGCCACACGTCACACGACACGTCACACAACACGACACACAACACACAACACGACACATCACACAACACGTCACACGTCACGTCACACAACACGACACACGACACGTGACACAACACGTCACACGTCACGACACACACGACACAACACGTCACGACACGACGCGAGACGAACGCAGATGAGAGAGTCGCCACTCCTCCCCGGCGAACGCCGCCACCCAGGGCTTCATTTCTCACTCGGGATTTTTCCGGAACGCGGCTGCTGACCTGAACTAGGGATTATCGGCGCAAATGAGCCGCCGCTCGTGCTCAAAGTGACACGAGCCTCTTCGGGAACTGGATGCAACTGAGAATAATATCACGGCACGTGGAGCGAAACGTCTGACATCATGCCGAAAAACACGCGGTGCGTGTGTGTGTGTGTGTGCGTGTGTGTGTGCGTGTGTGCATGTGTGCATGCTACCTTCTAAGAGTGCGGTGGTCAGCGTGCTGCACCACAAACCCGTCGACCCAAATTCATTTGCCGCTCACCACCAATAACAGTGGAGAATATTTGCACCGGTCCTGGGCCTCACCTAGGTGGACTCGGCCTCAAATGAGTACCCGCTGCGGTGTGTAAACATCGCCGCGAGGGAGACAAAGGCTGACCGGGCGTGGTGCTGGCCACCCACCCCCTCGTGTGCCGTGCCGCGGGGGGGTGGGTAAGAGCACTTGCCCCAACGGACTGTTAAGGCTATGCGGGGGATCTTTATCTTTCGCGCCACCTTCCAAGGCCAGGTGGCAGATGACGTCCATCGCTTGGATGCGCCCCTGGGTGTGCGGGCAGTGAGCCGCCATCTCCACCACGCGAGCGACCGGGCATCCTGACGAGTCCAGCAGCAGGCGCCTCCTCACGGCTCCTGAGAAATCAGCGGGGCACAGGATCCGACTCTCAGCCCTCCTGCCGCCGCACGGCCGGCAAACGACGTGTTCGGAGTGTCGTGCCGTCGGCGTCGCGCTCGCGAGACGAAGGACCGTCGGGCCCGGCCGCCCGTCGCCCCCGTTGGGCGGAGGACGGCGCGGCGGAATGGGATCGACGAGGATCGAGCTCTAGAGCAGCGCTCTGCGACCTCGCTCGGTCCTCGGACGGTCAACGCCAAGAAGGGGGCGCGGTGGGGAGTGCGGAATGAACACCGAAGCGCAGAAGAGCGACGGGAAAGAGAGAGGACGAGATGGGCAGCCGCCCAGCGATTCCGATGAACGCCAGGAAGAAAGGGTCGGAGGGGGAGGAAGGAAATCATCTTGGTCGCTGAAACATGCTGCAAACCAGGAACATCCATGAGAAGCTCGCTCACCGCGACGGGAGAAGCACTCGCGGGGGGGAGAGGAGAGTGGCGCTCTGAGTGGCGGTGGAAGCGGAACGCGAGCTGCGAGTGGAGCGAGAGGCGGACTTGTTCTGCGCATGACAGCCGTGGGACTTCGACGACGATGACGATGATGGCGGTGACGATGATGGCGATGGAGATGAACCAAATGTGCGCCACTTCAAGGGGACCGTGCCGAGAAATAACAACATTGATCTCACCGTCATTGCAAAGCTTGGCCAATGAGGAGAGAGTCGCAAGGAGAGCTTCCTTCTGATTGGCTGCATCCAGAGTGCCCAGCAGGTCGAGTAGCACCTCCACGCACTGGCTGCTTAGAAGCACCTGCAACGGTACGTAGGGCCACGGTTAAGCTGATTGGCGGGTGGCGTGTGGTGTGGCGGTGAAGTTTTGGTGTGGTGGTGAAGTGTGGTGTGGTGGTGAAGTGTGGTGTGGTGGTGAAGTGTGGTGTGGTGGTGAAGTGTGGTGGTGAAGTGTGATGGTGAAGTGTGGTGTGGTGGTGAAGTGTGGTGTGGTGGTGAAGTGTGGTGGTGAAGTGTGGTGTGGTGGTGAAGTGTGGAGTGGTGGTGAAGTGTGGTGTGGTGGTGAAGTGTGGTGTGGTGGTGAAGTGTGGTGTGGCGGTGAAGTGTGGTGTGGTGGTGAAGAGTGGTGTGGTGGTGAAGTGTGGTGTGGTGGTGAAGTGTGGTGTGGTGGTGAAGTGTGGTGTGGCGGTGAAGTGTGGTGTGGTGGTGAAGAGTGGTGTGGTGGTGAAGTGTGGGTGCTCCCGCCTCTTCCAAGACGTCTGCTCAGTGTGGGAAAGTAATGAGGTAAAAATCCCAAAAATAATAATATTCATAATTACCTCGTCTAATGATTCATTGTATCTGGCGTCGTGACGGCAAATTGCATCTCGCAATCGCTGAGGAGCCACAGACAAGCCGGGAGTCTGCCAGGCAGAGATCGCTCTGCAGTGTTGCCCCACGCATGCGACAGTGCAACGCTCTATCCCGCGCAGGAGGGACAGGTGACATCAGCCCGCACCTTGCTGGGCTGCATTCTGCCGGCAGGGCCAGGGCGCTGCACCCCGCCGCCGATGCCCACGGGAAGGGAGGAAGGAGCCCCACAACTTTGTAGTCATTTTGTGCGGCGATCCACCAACACTCGCTGCTGCATCCTGCACAGCGCTGCTGCTGCTGCTGCTGCTGCTGAACTAGAGGCAGCCACTGCCCGGTGCTGGGAGTGAGGGGTTCTCCAGAGCTCTCTCTAGGGGAGGCTGTTCCACCAGCAGCGGCATGATCCGGCAATTGCATGGCTGCCCCTTTACCTTTGAGCCTCGAAAGGCAGGGGATAGGCCTCTTCTCGTCGTAGCGGGGGAAACGCGGTCCATCCGTCCGCACGATTGCAGGAGGCGGCTCGTGCTTCTGCTGTCCCGGGGCCTACCCCCCGGGCCTACCCCTGGGGCCTACCCCTGGGGCCTACCACCGGGCCTACCCAGGGGCCTACGCTCACCTGCGAGCCGCGGGCCAAGCCGAGGTGTCCGATCGCGGCCGTGCCGTTCACCACCGCGTCCCGATTCGCCCACTCCTCCGCCAGCACGCGCGCAAGCGCCTGCAGCATTCCGTGCTCCACCATCACCTCCTGCGCCCCGCCAACACAAGCGCACGTGCACACACGTGACCACACGCGCGCACATGCACCCGGGAAAACACGCACGCACATGCACACACGTGACCACACGCGCGCACATGCATGCGGGAAAACACGCGCGCATGCGCCAACACGGCCACTGAGCGGTGGTGACCGCATCTTGAATCGTTCGCCGCGTGCGACGTCACTGGCACGGCTCGGCTCCTGCAGTGGAAAAACAACAACCGGGGGCCTCGTGAGCCGCGCCAGGCTGGCTCGGCACGAGTTGTGCGGTGGTCAAGGACGTGCGCGAGTCCCTCGCTGCCCCCCCACCGTGCTGTACCTGGAGGTGGGGGTTGGAGGAGAGGTGGTTGAGCAGGGAAAGTGCCGCCCCCCTCGCCGCACTGCTGCCCGATCCCAGGATGCCGTGCAGCTGAGGCAGTGCGTCCATGGCAACGAGCGTCAGCTGCGCAGGTTCTGCGGCAGGGACCGCAAACAAATTCAACGGTCAGGTCGCGGTCCCCTCCTTGTGCCAACGAAGGCACAACGTGAACAAGGAAGAAGAATCGTGCATGCGCATGGATTGCGTTACGCACTCCTTTGTAGTTGATAAAATGAAATTATTTGATCAAAAATAGTCACGTTCATTTCAAGTCCCGGGCTGTCCTGGGCCTTGACGTTTTGGGCCTAGGCCTCCCCGCTCGGTCTGTACGAATCGCGAGCGCTGCAAACCAAACCAGTTCACGCTACAAAAATGAAACGCAAGTGAAACGGTTTTCAAACCTTACCCTCCGTTGCCAAAACGCGACAGCATTCGCACGCTTGGACGCACACCTGCAAACACAGAGACAAAACCGGTGACGCATTTGCCGTGTTGTGTCCCGCTGTGTTAATTATGTTGACGAGCCGGCTGTTGGACAGGCTTTGACTTGATTGATCCTCACCAACAAGGTTACGGCCTTGTAATAAACCAATGCCAGCAGTCGCCCTGACGCGATGGGCAAGAGAATTGGACCACATTGCTCGTGGCGTGCTCACACCAGCTTGCGACGTCACCGCAGTGGCATTGTGTCAAGAGGCCCGCGGGTTTTGCGTGCGGACGTCTCCGCACCTCCCCCGCCCCCACTGCTTACCACCCCACGTGCTGTTTGTTATGTATGTATCCCGCTTTCTTGATCACATGTCATTTTCCGGTTGCGAAGAGCGACGACGCAAGACAGATCTGTGCTCTCCCGTTGCCCAGGTGGTTGCTGTGCTCTTGCCCAATCCTGGCTCGACAACTCCATCAGTCGAGCAGAGACAACTAAGAAGGCTGTCTCTGGAAGGCTGTCTCAGGTGTAGGCCAATCAGTTTCAAAGACAATGCAAATATTATTAGAGCAGGTTTGTTTTCATGTTCACCACAAGTAATGTGTGGTTAAGGCTGACATGATTCCTTGCAAAAGATTTCTATTTGGTGCTTGAACATCTTAACACCTCCTGTTTTATTACCAGAAAGTGTAAAACCTATTCTTACTCTTCATACTTTGATACTGGTGAAAAGGTCCCATGATGAAGTCTCGTCTCGTCACAGTCGGCACCGCATCCCGACTTCGGTGGCGGCAGTCGCAATCATCATCATCACCACCACGCTCGCGATGATTTAGGCTATCGCCGACTCAGATTTTTTAAAAAATCGACGAATATTTTCACCACCGATACCGTTGACAAAATTAACCACAGCCCCCACCCCAACAGCTCCCCCCCCCCCCAGCCCCCCACTCAAGGCCCGCCGCGACTCGCGTGCCCACCTTCTCGACGGACGACGACGTGAGCGAGAGGAGCGACTTCACGACGAAGCGGTCCCCCATCGACAGGAGCTGCGCCCTGCTCTGGGCGTCCGCGGACAGCAGCGTCAGCGCCGCGCAGCTGCGGTGCTGCGCTCGGCATAGCGGGCGGCGGGGGGGGAGAAGGGGGGGAAAGTGCGTTCACACCTGCGCGGAGGCAGAGGCGCAGCCCTGCAACTGCCCGCCCGCTCCCGCCACTGCCGCTGACGATGGACGAACCTCCACTGCGGGGAGCTCGAGGAGACCGATCCTTCCGCCGACGAGACGTCTCGGAATAAGTGGGAGTTACCTCGCCCCACCAGTCGCGACCTGCCCATCGAGCTGTCTGTGGTGAACCCCATTTATGCCGTTGGGTTGGTGGCGTGGGTGGGGTGGGGTGGGTGAGGTTGGTGGGGGTGGATTTAAGAAACTTGCGCCGCCGTCGTTTGAACTGCCGTGCCAGGAGAAAGAGTTGAACCGGCGACCTCCGGATTGCAAGTCCGGGGGGCTCTCACGACTGAAGTGCGCGCCAGGAAGCGTGCAAAGCAGCGTGGAGAGAGGCACACGCTCGGAATGGCACTGCCAGCGCACTGCCCTGTATGTACGTACGCACGTTGAACTTCTTTCACACCCGTGCGTAGCCAATCGTGCCATGTGGTTCCAGCCGTTGGCCCAACGTTGGGCCAACGTTGCCATGTGATACTGGGATGGCGAGGTGGGATGATGCACGAGTCAAGATTTAGTAGCAGGCGCGCAATGGAAAGTGCACAGGGGCTGGGGGAGACATTTACATCGCAAGATGGAGACAGGCGGCGGCGGCTTGGGGTGGCATTCGTCCAGCAGTGGATTGAGCATGGCTGACGACGACGACGACGACGATGCACATTCGAGTGAGGTGAAGGTGAGGCAGCGACGACCTCAGCCTTACCTGGACCTCTGGGTCCCCCGACTGTAGCAGCAGCACAAGTACAGGCAGGGCCCCTTCGCTGTGCAGGGCTGCCCTCCCGGTCTCTGCGCACACACGCACACAGGAAACAAAGATAAAGATGACCCATGCAGTCTCTACCGCAGGCTGTTTAGGGCAAGTGCAGTTGAGCGAGCACGTGTGAAAGCCGGCACGGCTGTCCGAGGCGTGTCCTGGAGAGGCCAAGTTCCCCCGCTGTTGTCCCCAGCTGTTCCCGTTGTGTTTTATTCTTCTTTACTTCACCACGGCGGACTCTCATCAAGTCTTACTCAGCCCACAATGGAATAGACAAGAAATCCCCCCCCCCTCCCCACGGAGTCTTCAGCGGACTCTGGCAAGTGCTGCTAGCAAGCATCCGCGAAGGTCGGCACGGCACGCGCGAGGCCCGGGCAGACAGAAACCACGCCCCGCCCGCCTTTATCTCCCCAACACTGACGTTTCACGCAGGTGCTCGTGCAAGGTGGAGTCGGCCCTTGGGGAGGCCCAGGACAGGTTCCGATATCCGACGCCGGCTGGAAGCGGGAATCAAAATTACTGGATATTTGTGAAAAAGAGCTTTGCAGCTCATCGGATTCAAGTCGTTAGATTCGTAGCGCAGTGTGCTAACCGCTGCGCCACCGCTCCCAATGGGGCCACATTGGCACACGTGCGAGGCCAAACACATCGCTGTCATAATGGTCACGAGTTATTTTCCCATGAGAGCCGGAATGCATGCTCGGATTGTTTTTCCAGGTTGGTCCTCGCGACATGGGGATGTGTGGCCAATGCCAGTTCCACTGCGTGTGTGGGTTTAGCTATGGGAGGAGAGAGAATGGAGCGCCCGGTGGAAACCCACACAGGATGGGGGGAAGAGAGAGAGAGAAGACAAACTTTACACACTCCCACACTCACACTGCAGGGGAGAGCATACTACACAAAGACAGAGATCCCCCGTATAGCCTGAAGACTGTTGGGGAAAGTGCTGTTAGTGAGCACCGATGAAGGCCGGAACGGCACACGAGGGGGTGGGTGGCCAGCACCACGCCCGGCCGCCTTTGTCTCCTGAGTGGCGACGTGTACACATCGCACCAGGTACTCATTTGAGGCTGTGTTGACCTAGGGGAGGCCGATGACCGGTTCAGATATTTGTCGCCGATAATTGCCGTGAGCGGGAATCGAAATCGGGGCGCCGGGTTTGTAGCGCAGCGCGCTAACCGCGACACTACCGCTCCCCCAACACACGCACACTGCAGAACGAGGGGAGAGCACACTTCACACACACACTCACGCTCTGTGCGTAAGGAGGGCAGAACAGACACGTGCCAAACAGCAAGGTGCCCGAATCAGGAATTGCTGTTCGACACGAATGTTGCCACTGCACCGCCCTGTACCTGTACGTATGTTGAACTTCTTTCGCACCGTGCGTAGCCAACCGTGCTCATCGGGATGTGCGGGTGAAGGAGAACAAACTATAAACACAAAAATCCGTTCTAAAGAAATGAGGGGGTGGTGTGGCCAACACCACGCGTGGCTGCCTTTGTCTCCCCAGTGTCGCTGTTTACCACACCGCACCAGGTACTCATTTAAGGCTGCGTCGACCCAGGGGAGGCTCAGCGCCGGATCAAACTCAGTGTGCATCACGAACCCGCCAGTGCGCTAACCACTGCGCCACCGCTCCCCACGGGGAGCGAGTGCACAGAGACAGACGTACAGACAACAACAGCCCAGCACTGTCAACCCGTATTCCTGTACATTGGGAACTTGAGTTTTTAGGTCCATACGGCGCACGAGATTTATTGGGTGGCACGGGCGTAACCAATAAGGGTCTGAATTTGTCTGTAATAAGGCCGGGGCACTGATGAGGGGTCTGAGCGGGACGACAAACCGGACCCCCTCGCCAAGAACTCGCGCTCCCCGTGCCACGGGGCGCGCCCCGCGAGCCGCCCGCGTGCCACGCTCGTCCCGAGCCTCTCAACAACAACAGCAACAACGACACACGAGGCTTGGCAGGAAAACGCGAGGACGCTGCCAGCCTCCGATGCCTGGCCAGGTGAGAACAAAGTAGCACACACAGACACACACACACACAGACACACACACAGACACACACAGACACACAGACACACACAGGCACACACAGACACACACACAGACACACACAGGCACACACAGACACACACACCGACAGACACACACAGACACACACACCGACAGACACACACAGACACACACACAGAACACAAACGCACACACAGACACACAACAACAACCGCCATTCGCCACTAAGTGGCGGTGACGTCACCACGACGCTTGTGCCAGACTATGTAAACCTTGAGGCTACGTGAAGTGTCGAACGCCCGCTGGCAGGAGGTCACGGGGCAGACCCAGGTGCCACGGGTCGACTGACTGAAATGACTGAGATGAGTGGCTGATGCACCACCTGTGCCCCCTACTGTGCCCCCTACTGTGCCAACTTGCTGTGCGTAACGCAACCGATGAAAAGATATTGCCGCTCGACTGATTCGGAGTGAGACCTCTGCTGTTAAACCGGAGCCGGTCATGAGCACACTGCCCAGGTATGGGAAACTCTCCACTCTCTCCACTACTGCCCCATCACCGATTGGGAGTTGTGGGGGTGGAGTGTACGATGGTACAAAATACCTGGCAGGTGCTTAGTTTTGGTGGGGCTGATGGTAAGGCCCCACCCCTTAGTGGCAAGCTCCAGGTTTAGCAGCAGCGCCTCCAACTCCTCCTCTGAGTGAGCAGCGATTTACCAGATCATCGGCATACATAACGTGGTTGAGCAATAGGGAGCCATCCCTTGACCGCACCCGGGCATCGATCAGCCTCCCATTATATCTGTACCAGATGGACACACACAGACACGCACACAGACACACACACACCCACTGTGTGCACCCAACAAACCCGTTCCCGAGTGTAGCGCGCGGTCCGCCCTGTTCTGGCTGTCGTCTCTCGCGATGACTCTCACCGCGGGCGGCGCCTGTCGGATCGTTGTGTGTGCAGCTGTGTTGGGGAACATGTTGTGAAGCATGTTGTGAAGCATGTTGTGAAGCATGTTGGGGAGCATGTTGGGGAGCATGTTGGGGAGCATGTTGGGGAGCGGTGGTGGTAGCGAGCAGGGCGCCGCGTTACGAACCCGGCCGACACCGGCCTCAAATGAGTACCTTGTGCGGTGTGTAAACATCGCCACTGGGGAGACAAAGGCGGCCGGGCGTGGTGCTGGCCACCCACCCCCTCGTGCGCCTTCATAGGTGCTCGCTAACAGCACGTGCCTCAACAGTGTGTTAAGGCTACACGGGGGAACTTTCGATCTTTGTTGTAAAGTGAAGTCTCCAACTCTTTATGATAATCCACCCTGCCTCTCTACTGTCGCTCTCTGTCTACGTGCCATGGACCAGGGCTGTTGCCCGAAACGTCGCCGATGTAGAGATGTTTCCTTCTCGGGCCACACGGCGCGTGCCGTCGTTGGCGGACGCGTTGATGTGAGGAGCAGCGAGCACCACCACCCCCACCACCACCACCACCCCCACCACCACCACCACCCCCACCACCACCCCCACCACCCCCACCACCACCCCCACCACATCCACCACCACCCCAACAACCACCACCACCACCACCCCCACCCCCACCACCACCACCACCCCCACCACCACCACCACCCCCACCACCACCCCCACCACCACCACCCCCACCACCCCCACCACCACCCCCACCACATCCACCACCACCCCAACAACCACCACCACCCCCACCCCCACCACCACCACCACCCCCACCACCACCCCCACCACCACCACCACCCCCCACCACCACCACCACCCCCACCACCACCACCACCCCCACCACCACCACCACCCCCACCACCACCACCCCCACCACCCCCACCACCACCCCCACCACATCCACCACCACCCCAACAACCACCACCACCACCACCCCCACCCCCACCACCACCCCCACCACCACCACCCCCACCACCACCACCACCCCCACCACCACCACCACCACCCCCACCACCACCCCCACCACATCCACCACCACCCCCACAACCACCACCCCCACCACCACCACCCCCACCACCACCACCCCCACCACCCCCACCACCACTACCCCCACCACCACCACCCCCACCACCACCCCCACCACCACCACCCCCACCACCACCACCACCACCCCCACCCCCCCCCACCACCACCACCCCCACCACCACCACCCCCACCACCCCCACCACATCCATCACCACCACTATAGTACTATACCGCCTACAACTTTTACGAACGACCGGGTGTTTAAGGTTAGCGATTTGTCGTATTATCTGGCTGTAAAGCAAATGAAAAAATACAATTACTTTACTGTGCAAGTCAAAAATTTGTGTTTTAATATTTGTGTGTTTTTTTTTTATTCGGGCCCCTTTATAACATATGCTACAGGCCCCGCACTATCTTAATCCGGCACCCCCACAACCACCACCTCTGTCAACTCGGCTTTAAACGAGCACCTGATGCGGCGCGTCAAAACACCAGCAGCGGGATTACGAATGTGGTTGAGCACGCCACGCCACATTCGCGGGCCATGCCAGCCTTTGATCGGTTCCTGCCAAACGGGCGCTGCAGCTGGCATGCGCCGGCCAAAGCGCTTGCGAACCCGGCGGAGGGAACTTCCCGGCGCTGCCCTCGGGGCCCGCCGCAGAGAAGCGTTGCCCCGGCTTGCTCAGGGGAAGGCTGTCACCTTTGACTGAGTTGACAGCGACGCGACTCTCTCCGGTTCGTCTATTCTCTTGTCAGGTCGCAGGACTAATGGTGTTTTCTCAGAAACTTGAAGAGAGTGACATTTTGCAGGTGCAAAGCAGAGAACAGATTGCAAGGAATTCAAACGATTTGAGCTTCAAGGACAGTAATTTCGGAGGTGGGTGGGTGGGCAGTCCTAGTTTGGTCACGCGAATGCTGCGTCCGTGCTGGCGTCTGAGAAGCCACCGCATGGGAAGACGCTCAAAGAGTCGACCTTTGTAGGACGGCGACGATAAAATTTGTACTGACCGTGAGACGCGACCTTACGCCGTTTTGTAGGAGTACTAGTCGCCAGGATTTGGACAAAGCCGCAAGGCTACGAGATATAAAAATAGTATTATGGTGAACGCTAATTTGTGTACTCTGATGAAGATGGACCATAGGCCAAAACATCGTCTATTAGAAATACTTTTTTTGCACTTAAGGCCACACACAGCGTTATTCATGAATGTGGATTGTTGTGGGTTGTGCAGCACTTCCGACGCAGCAGCAGTATCACCATCAGATGTGTACAAATAATATATTCCTACCAGAACGCGGTGTGTGTGTGTGTGTGTGCTAGTTCATGTGCACGAGCAGTTATACGTGTTGTTTGTTATTCATGTTAACAATTCCGCTTGTTTACCCAGCAAAGTCTTGCCGAGTCGCACGATACTTTCCCACGAGGTTCCTGCAAAACTGCTTTTGCTGCTAATTTGCAAACAACTTTTCGTTCAGCCTATCTGGGATGTGTTGGCGAGTTGCATTGTGTGCGTGTCTGTTTCAGTTGTGGGAGTGAAACTGCAGAAACCGGAGGAAGCCCACTCAGAACAGGGGGAGAGAATACAAACTCTACACACACTCACGGATTCTGACACACTCCCACAAAGACACAGATCCCCCGTTTAGCCTGAAAGACTGTTGGGGCAAGTGCTGTTAGCGAGCACCTTTGAAGGCCGGAACGGCACACGAGGGGTTGGGTAGCCAGCACCATGCCCGGCCGCTTTTGTCTCCCTAGTCGCACCAGGTACTCATTTGAGGCTGAGTCGACCTAGGGGAGGCCCAGGACCAGGTCAGATAATATTTGTCGCCGATATTGGCCATGAGCGGGAATCGAAATCGGGACGCCTGGGTTCGTAGCGCAGCGCGCTAGCCGCTACGTCGCCGAATCCCCTGCGCCGCCTCACCGCCCCCGAGACAAACAAATTGCCCCGCGGCTCTTGCACAGCGCCGTGGTTGCTCCGATGGGACTGCTCGCGCGTTGGGGGCTTTACTCGGTCGGAAGCTGCACACAGCGCCACTGCCATCGCCACCACCGCGAGCACCGCCACCGTCGCTACCGCCACCACCCCATCGCACCACCGCCCAGTGTGAAATGTATGGCTCGGAGAAATAACGACGGCAATTAAGGGGCCAGTTACGAGGATGACACCGCGTGGAGTTTCGCCGGTACGCAATCGGGATGTGCGCGTGTGTACCGCATGCACGTACGTCGGAGAGCGGCGGCGCAGCGGTTAGTGCACTGTCTTACGAACCTGGCGACCCAGAGATGATGGCCGGGACCACGCCCTGCCGCCTTTGATAATTATGATTATTATCAAAGGCGGCAGGGCGTGGTCCCGGCCATACCACCTGCTTGTGCCACAATGAAGATGAACTTTTCCTTTGTGTTCATATACATTGTGAGTTAGTGAGTGGTGTCGATACCCGCGTGAGTGAGTGAGCGAGTGAAGGAGTGGGTACCCGTATGAGTGAGCGCGTGAGAGAACGAGCGAGCGAGCGAGTGAGTGAGTGAGTGAGTGAGCGAGCGAGCGAAGGAGTGGGTACCTGTATGAGTGAGCACGTGAGTGAACGAGTGAGCAAGTGAGTGAGCGAGCGAGTAGGTACCCGTGCGAGCGAGCGAGTGGACGGCGGTGACCGCGCTCCGCTGCACGGGGAGCTCGTACGACTTTGCGAGCACGGCCAGAGACGCGACAACGCCTGCCGCCACCAGCTCCCGCTCGCAGCCTCGGCCTGCGCACCACCAGCACCGCCGCCGCCACCACTCATCAGAATTCCGCTCGCACACAAAGCTCTCCGGGGCGGAGCGGTCGGCCGCGCACCGGACTTGCGACTACCCACCCAGCGGTGTGGACGTGCGGTGGCACAGTCGTTTGTTGGGCAGGTGGCGTGTGCTGGGGTAAAGTGTGGGTGCTCCCACCTCCTTAAAGGTGGAAGTGGAGGCCAAAATACGTTTCTCTCTCGACCTACGCCAAGTGGGGTCCCTTCCGCCAGCAGTGGAGTGCTGGTAATGATGACAGCGACGATGATGATGATGGTCTTGATGTTGATACGGTGGGTGCTGCTGTTGCAAGCGGTGATGATAACGGTGTTGATGATGACCGCAATTATAATTGATGCTGCGTCTGGTCATGCTGCTGCTACTGATGATGATGACGACAGTGATGGGGATGCTGATGATTATAATCATTGCAGCTGCTGCCACTCACTAATCATGGTGGTACTAACTGCTTGTTGTGCGAGAGGGGGGCGGGTGGGGCAACACTCTAGCCCCGTACAGATGCTAAACAAATGGCGATGAGTCCGCAGTTTGTTGCACCGCCTCCTCGTGGCGGGGAGGGAGTTTCGCAGCTTCGGGGCGGTGATCCACCAACCCCCGCTGCCTCCCCCGCACTCCTGGGTGATCGGCCACGTGCCGAGACGCCGCCGCCCGGCTAAGATCACGACGGCAATGACCGCCGTTGGCGACGCTGGGGCTGGTACCTGTGTCGAGGAGCGTCCCCAAGCAGACGCACGCGGACGCCTGCAGCGCCGTGTCGCCGCTCTCCAGCGCGTCCACCAGCGCGCCGCCCGCTCCGGCCTGGACCGCCACCTCCGTGGCGACTGCACGCCAACAACGCCTCGTTAGCCACTCGCGGCACCACCAGCGCCGCAACGGTTGTGTTGCGACAGAGAGAGACTTGTGCCATAGGTTGGCAGAGCAGAGGGCAGAGACGACGCAGGGGGAGAGAATGCCAGAGAGGCGTGTGCAACGTAGTGCGTGCAAGATGGGCGGGTGACGGTCGATCGCTGAGAACGTGAAGGTGGCTTGGGCAGGACGTGTTCGCTTTTAGAGAAACTTAAGAAGGCCCCCAGCACATCGCGCCACGCCACAACACGAACACACAGAGGTATTCTGGGCCTCTGTCGGGTCCACGCAGCCTCAAATGAGTACATGCTGCGGTGTATCCTAGCCGGGACAGTGCAGGGCCCTCATGGCGCCGGTTGTTTTCCACCGGCAGTGTGCCGTGCCAAGCCCCCGACAAAAGACGCCTGAAGCTGGCTCGGGGGCCAAGCAGGGCCAGGGGTGGGGCTCACGACGTCGGGACATGACGAGTGCACGGCGTCACCGCACCGTCGGTGGCACGGCTCGGCTCTGCAAGTGGAAAAACAACCGGGCACCTCGAGACTCCCGCGCCGGGCTGGCTCGACACGGCCTTGGCGTGGTTGCGCCGGCAGAGAATGGGTGTACGGCTAAGTGAGGGGTGCGTGTGTGCGAGCGTGCGTGCATGCGAGTGTGTGTGCGTGCGTGCGTGTGAGTGAGCGAGTGTCGTACCGGCGCGATTCTTGAGCAGATGATGCAGCGCTTCGCACGCGACGCTCTGCACCCTCGCGTCCTCAGACCGCAGCAGGGACAACAGCAAGGGCACGCTGTCCTCCGGCAGCGTGCAGCCAGCTGCTCCCCAAACAGCAACAGCAGCCGCACGGGCACCTCAACCCCCGAGTTGATGTGAGCGGCGGTGTCTATTTAAATATGGAATCTTTATTTGGGTTTATATTGTTCTAGAAGTGGCTGAGTGGCTCAATGTGTGGGTGTGTGCATGTGTATATTTCGGTGGTGGGGAGCGGTAGTGTAGCGGTTTGCGCACTGCGCCACGAACCCGGTGACCCGGGTTTTATTCCTGTTCAAGGCCAACACCGGTGACAATTATCTGAACTGGTCATGGGCCTCCCCTAGGTCGACTCAGCCTCAAATGAGTACCTGGTGCGATGTGTAAAAACATCGCCACTAGGGAGGCAAAGGCGGCCGCGCGTGGTGCTGGCCACCCACCCCCTCGTGTGCCGTGCCGGCCTTCATACGGTGCTTGCTTAAAGCACTTGCCCCAACAGTTCGTTCCAGGCTACACGGGGGATCTTTGTCTTTTTGTGTGCAATTGGCTGGGTCGTGTAGCCCACGTACCCAGCCACCACATGCCCAAGCAGCTTCTGTTTTTGGCCGGATAGAGGGGTTGACTAAACGGGCGCGGCACGGGCTGGAGATTAAGATCGAGATGTCATCGTAGCCACAACCTGTCACTCCACCACCAGCACATCTCAAACCTGTGTACCCTCCTGCCAAATCCCACAGTTGCTGCACCGGAGAAGACGCAGCGACCTCCAAGACGTGCCCAGACAGTCTGCCACCGTGTGGCCTTTAGGTTTTCTCTCCCCCTTAGTTGCCAGGCTCTTAGAGACCACTTTAGGCACAAGTAGATGCACCTGCCAGTCACCTCTGTCAGTTTACCCACAACACCTGGGTCTGTCCTGCCAGTCAGCCAGCCTTCGACTCTCTACCTCCAAGTGCACCTAGCCTGGCACAAGCGCTGCTGTGTGATCCCAGTTGAGTAATTTTTCACTGTAATTGTTCAACAGCGTCACTTTGGCCAATACTGTGACAGTTACATTGGGTGTTTGTTGCCAGGATTTTGTTAGCCATGGGAAGAACCTGGAGAATCCGGAGTAGACCCACAGAGAACATACAAACTCCGCGCAGAAAGGCGCACGGGTTGGGAATCGAACTCAGACGGTTAATGCCACGCGGCACAAGTTTCACCGCCGCCCTCCTCGTGCGTGGCTGCAACGCGTGCGGGCGCCTCACCGGTGCGGCCGGCGTGCAGGAAGTAGAGAGCCGCGGGCTCCTGCGCTCTCGGCTCGGAGGACGAGGCCAGGGCCGTCAGCCACTGGAGGCGCTTCTCGTCCAGAGAGCCCCCCGGCTCGCCTGCTGGGCACACGCACACGGCGCTTGTGCCACTGCCGGTGGAAGGGCTTCCACAAGAGGGAGCCGATATTGTTGTCGGTGGTGGTGGCGGCGGTGGTGGTGGTGGTGGTGGCGGTGGTGGTGGTGGTGGTGTTGTCAGTGGCGGTGGTGGCGGCGGTGGTGGCGGTGGTCGTGGCGGCGGTGGTGGCGGCGGTGATGGCGGCGGTGGAGTGGGCGTGAGGCTATGTAACAACCCTGGGCATGGCCGACGGAGCGAGGGCTTGCCAGACCACCATGTGTGTCCCGGTTGAGCCCCCACGAAATCCGGTCGCTTTAAGCTCAACAGAGTTGGTCTCAGCTGGTGGCTCGGCTCGGCCGATGGAGTGAATAAACATAAATAATAAATAAATAAACCGACGTCCCGGCACCTCCCGAGCCAAGCTCGACGTGGTGGAGCCCCAGCGCGGTGCGGCTGTGCGGTGGAAAAAAAAGAGGCGGGGGGGGGGGTGACCTCACCGCTCTCGATGCTCCGCAGAAGCTGAGTGGCAGCCGACAGCTCACACGCAGACAGATCCTCGCCAACGCCGGCAGCAGGGGGGGCCTTCAGCAGAACCTCCTCCGCACGGCTGTCTCTGCGGCCAGCGGCGTCGTCGGCGTCGTCGGCGTCAGTGTCGTCGTACTCGCGGCGGAGGCCTCCAGCTCCTCCTCCCCCCGCTCCTCCTTCTCTCCCGCGGGAGGATCCCGCGCTGCCGCTCCGGCCCCTGCCGCCGCCGCCGGCCGCCCTCCCGAGCGCCGCTCTCTTGAGAAGGGCGACGCCGCGGCGCACGCAGCGTCCGCCGCCGTCCACGATGCGCCGCAGCAGCCGCAGCAGCGCGGCGAGCAGCTCGCCGCAGGCCTCGCACGGGCGGCATGGGGTCATCGCCGAGCGCGGTGGAGGCGGGTGGGGGTTGAGATGTTGCTGGTGACGGTGGAGGAGGTGGAACGGTGGTGGTGGTGGTGGTGGTGGGAATATAACAGCTGTGGTTTTGGTGGCGCTGGTGATATTGGCGGCGACGGTGGTGGTGTTTGCAGAAGTTGGAATATTGTTGATGGTGCTGTTGGTTGTGGTGGTGCCAGTGATGGTGGAGCTCTAGATGGTTGTGGTGGTGGTGCTACTAGAGGTTCCTCTAATCCCACTTGTTTCCGTCGGTAACCAGAGCTAAAGACAAAGCACAAACAAAAGTAAACGTCAGGTGTGGATGTGACCATAACAAAGATGAACAAAGACAAAGATCCCTCATGTAGACCTAATAGACTTTTTGGGGCAAGTGCTGTTCGCGAGCACCTCTGAAGACCGGCACGGCACACGAGGGGGTGGTGTGGCCAGAACCACGCCCAGCCGCCTTTGTCTCCCCAGTGGCGATGTTCACACAATGCACCAAGTAATGCTGAGTCGACCTAGGAGAGGCTTGTTACAGGTTCAAGATCATCGTCAACGGTGTTGGAATTGAACCTGGGTGGCCGAGTCTGTAGCGCAGCGCGCTTCACGCTCCCACAATGTACACATGCGCAGCGGCAACGTGATGGAGGGGTTGGTGGACCACACACAGATCACGCCTGCGCATTGAGGAGCCATCTCATGAGTTGACGAATTGTCCTTCGGGGGTCATCAGCCATGATCGGTCCACTGCTGGATGAAGGTCCCCCCCTCTCGTGAACGCGCAAAGCGATAATGCACGCGAGCCCCATCTCATTGCTCGGTCTCAATACTGCAATCGATTTTATTTTGTTTTGTTTTTAACATCTAAAATATTTGTTTTATCATCTTGGTTCTGTTCTATGAGCCTGAAGGCGACATTGGTCGTTTGTATGCGATTTGCATTCAATGTCAAGGATCCCTTTTCGCGAGCGATTAATTTTATTCTTTAGTACGTAGCCTTTCACGGCCGACGTTATGATTCACAGTTGTTGTTTTGTGTTTGGGTGAGGTCGTCGCGTGAACGATATGCCGCGTGAGCTCGCCGGTGAGCTCAGCTGCTTCGCGGTCGCGAGTTCGATCCCCGTACGATCCACCGGGATGTTTTACTTTCCCCGCAGCTCCGATAATGATCAGAATCAGAATATATGTAAAGCTCTTTTCCGCAGATGTCCAGTAGGGGTGGGTAAGAACGTTACAACAACAAACAGTACAAACACTCCGACATGATAGTAGTGCAAAGTGCAGGAGAGGTCAACAAATCACACAAACACAAACACCGACAGATACAACACTCCACCATCCCACTCCTACCAGACACAGCCTACTGAGGTGTTCACTTATTTTTTTAAAGCGACCTGGCCACACATGATAGCTCAACAAAGTGACTTATTAGCGGCGGTTGGCTATAGGTACGGTGCGAAAGAAGTTCAACGTACACACGTGCGTGTCATAAAACCCTCCTCCACCCGACAAGGGCAATCAATAAATTCGTCACTTGAATCGAACGTGGCCGAGTTTATGACAGCTCCGGTGGTGGCGGTGGCGCCACCGAAACCCGCGTTGTTGCTGCTGCTGCTGCTGCTGGAGAGGAATGTCAACAAACGTTCATCTCTAAACTCATGTCGACAGCACAAAACAAATAAATGACGCCACAACTCGACTAACCCGCGCTGGGAGAGAGACGTCCCCCCCCAACTCCGACGCCGGCGCGGAGTGAACCCCCCCCAAGTTGCTGCCGATTCAGGGCGTTCGGTGCCCCCCCCCCGCATGTCTCGATCCATCGATGTCCCCGAGTGATCCGTTAACCCCCCCGAATCGCGTGAAAGCGCCGCTGGCAGTGGGTTTCCTGCACATGTTCACGGAGTTTTCTCAACACGTCTTGGAATAAATAAAAATCAGCTGAAGCACAAATACGACTTCAACTCGTCTGTCAACAAAAAAAATATTACAATTCATCTTCAAAGTTTCAAGGATAGTCCTGCGATAAGTTTTAACCAACATTATTACCGTCCACTCGTTTAGCCAGGAATGGCTCGCTGAGTCTATTTTAGTTATTTTGTGTGCGTGGTTCCCAATTAAATTACTCGCGAGTGAGATATTTCTAAACGTGGCGAACTTGCACCGTTGACACCGGCACCCCGAGGCCCACCCTTGTGAAAGGCGCCGCGGGCTCTTGCACGCCCACTGTGAAGCGGACGGCGGCGTAGGCCGTAGTCGCCGTGCTCTCTGTTGGTCAATACCGCGCCCCGTACTGACCCTGGGCGGCCAGGACGATGTTCGAACCGCCACCGCTGTGCCGAGCCCTCGCCCCCGCTGCCGGCGGAAGGGCCTCCGCTCGTGGGGGGGGGTGTGGGCTCTGGAGAAAGTGCCTCAATGGGGCGGGGGCCTTTGGCCTCCTCTTCCACGCTGGCCAGAGGTCTCGGTCGGAAGAGGGTGGGATCGCTCACACTCTTCCCCCCCCACCGCACGCGATCTGCCGATCGATTGAACGGCGGGCGCGCTTGGAAGGACGAGTGTCACCTGTCTGGCTCGGTCGGCCTTGACAGGCATTTGTCAGCGCAGCCTCAACAATGATCACTTACACGGAGCAGCCTCTCGGGTGACAGACACACGCACAGCTGCCGTGCGGCTCGCTGGAGGGGGTGGTGGTGGTTGCTGTTGTTGTGTTGCGGGTCCAGGCACGATCTGAGAGCAGCAACGACTGAATGACACCTGGCTCGCACCTGGAACACCGAACATATGTCACACGGGCAACATTTACCTTTGCCGTTCGTCTGACACAAACAAACACGGCGCCGCGTCCAGCTGGTATATGGTGGCGTCTCGTGTGGCGCATGCCGCCCATCTCTCCCAATCCACCGCTGGACGAGGGCCGTCTCTGTGCGACCCCCCCCCGCCCAAGTCGCTAGGCAGCTGCCACGGGTCGGCGAGGTGAGCAGTACGGCAAAATATGAAACTGTTGTACTGCACTGCACTCGTGGCGTCTACGCTCCCCGACGTCGCCAGCCTGCGCTGACCAGCCTGGCGAGGCACGGTCACAGAGCCCGGCACGGCTCCGCACGGCTTGGGGAGCGCCTCACCCAGCAGTGGATTGATGAAACGCGCTGTCACGGTCGAACGTGGTGCTGGGTGTTTTCGAACCGTACGTAGCCAACCGTTCAAATCGGAGGTGCGGGGTGGCAACGACACCTATGAAGGCCGGCACGGCACACGAAGGGGTGGGTGGCCAGCACCACGCCCGGCCGCCTTTGTCTCCCCAGTGGCGATGTTTACACACCGCACCAGGTACTTTTTTGCGGCTGAGTCGACCTAGAGGAGGCCCAGGACTAGTTCAGACAATCGTCACCGGTGTTGGCTACGAGCGGGACACGTAACTCGCCGGGATCGTAGCGCAGTGCACTCACCGCTGCGCTCCCGACAACAACCACCACCATTCACCACTAAGTGGCGGTGGCGTCACCGGGGGGGGATACGCCAGCGATTGCAGGGCTGCGCCTTTACATTGCAGAGTGGGGGGGGGGCTGCCGCCAGCGTTCTGCTGTCGTCACGGGATGCCCCCCGCGGCAGTCAACCTTGGGGAGCTCACACGTGACGTCTGCTGTCACCAGGCCAGGTGTTGCACAACGGCGGCACGGATTGTTGTTGTTGTTTGTTACCGGCGGCGCAGACCACCGTTCTGAAGGGGGCGGGACGAGCACAACAGAGGTAGGTCCTCAGCGAGTCGAAGCTTGAAAGCCTCGCGGCCCCATTGGGGTGATAATTATCACGAGATGACCACCGCTCATTACAGGTTAAAGGTCAAAGGGGTGGAGACGCGACCCCCCGCCCCCGACCACCACTCTACCCCGGCCCCTGCCACCAATAGGACCGGTCGGTTCGGCTTGCGACTGAACGATCTCGCAAAAACACAGAAACGAAAAAACGTTAAAGATTCCCATCTGGTGTTATTGTTTGACAGTCTGCACGTGATATGCAGCAAGAGGTTGTACAGAAACTCCCATCAAACGCATTTATCACAGGATCTGTGAATTGTTAACAGAGTCATGCGTGCGTGTGTGTGCGGGCTGGCAGAGGTTAAAGTAAGGGAGTGGTGGGAGCAGTGGTTAGCGCGCTGCGCTATGAACAATATCGACACGAGTTCGATTCCCGCTCATGGCCAACATCGTTGACGAATATCTGAACCGGTCCCGGCTCTCTATCCAGGTCTACTCGGCCTTAAAATTTACCTGGCGCGGTGTGTAAACATCACCACTGTGGAGGCACGGTTGGCCACGTACGGTGCGAAAAAAGTTCAACGTGCAGTGCATACAGAGGCGGCCGGCCGTGGTGCTGGCCAACCATCCCTCTCGTGTGTTGTGCAGTCGGCCTTCTCGCTAACGGCACTCGCAGTCTGTTAAGGCTATGCGTGGGGACGAAGCCTTTGTAAAGGTAAAGGTGCAGCCATGAAATATCCTGCTCTCGGCCCCTGCTGGCCACGAAGGGCCCTCCACTGCCAGCGGCCCCTCTGGAGGATATGTTGGTCTCCTCTTCCACCGCTGCTCAACAATGACGCGTGAAAGTGGCTGGGCCTGGGAGGTTGTGGCCGTCCTTGTCAAGGATGGGGCCAGGAGCGTCACGAGCGTGGGGGGCAGGCAGGGGGTGCCTTGCCCCCCATTCCCCGTGGCCAAAGCTACGAGTCGAGGCCTCCCCCTTGACAACCACCACGAGACGTGTGTACGACAACAGTGTACAAACAAAAGACTTGTTTTGCCAAGACGGAGCGTCCCTACGGCGTGCAATGATCGAGATCGTGAGCGTAACAATGCGATAAGGCGAAGGGGAGCCGCGTTATGTAATAGCCTCGGGGTCCGACCGCGCAAGAACAAATCAAATATTGGGCCCCCCCCCCTACCTGGGGCGCCCCTCTACCTGACCGATTGCCGCCACCCCCAGAGCTGATAAAGTCGTCGTCACTCACCCCACTCAATGGGGGCCATACCCACTGTGAATGGGGCCATACCAGTCTGAGTCTTGAGACTTCGATTCCGGCAACAAGTCCTCCAGGTGATACGGCGGCCTTAATAGGTGCTCGCAAACAGCAACTTCTCGCCGAGAGTTTGTACGGCTCAATAGGGGAGGGGAGGTTGGGGGGCGTGGGCTTGCACCGATCTCTTAATCCTCCAGAGATTTAACCGCAGGCCGAAGCCGTGGAAGCTGCCACCGGCACCCCAGTGCCGCGCCTCGGACGCTGCCGCATCAAAGTGTCCCCGAGGTCAAGCTGGCCAGGGCCTTCAAGTGCATCTCCCGCGGGGTGGCCCGAGTCACTCGTGCAAACTCCACACTCCTACGGGAGGACCCAACGAATCCGCACCGAAAGACACTGCAGAGGTATGTGTTTTGAAGTTGCAAACCCTCTACAGGGCGCTACGCATGACCCCCCGGGGTTAAAATTCTACGGCGATTATGATCTCACACCGGCACAGCATACCACACAGACAAAGATCGCCTGTATAGCCTGTAACAGACTTTTGGGGGAAAGTGCTGTTAGCGAGCACCTATGAAGGGCGGCACGGCACACGAGGGGGTGGGTGGCCAGCACCACGCCCGGCCGCCTTTGTCTCCCCAGTGGCGAGGTGTACACACCGCACCAGGCACTCAACGATACAGTATAACACAACCACACACACGCACAACGCAGTGTTTATTTAGACTCACTGATGGCATTTTTTTAGAAACCAGTCCTTGAAACGAAAGTGTATCCCACCTCCAGTGTAAAGCGGTTTCAAATCGACGCTGACGGCCCCGAACCGGTGGTGGAAATTCCACATTCCCATGACGAGAACCAGCGATTCATGAGCACGGGACAGCGCCAACAGTGATAAAGGGTGGATGTTCTAAGGCATCTCAATGAGATGGCCATTTGAACGAAGAAAATAAATCCGCACACGCGCTCGTGTGCCCGAGTAGCTGGCCTCGTCGGATCACCGTGACAAGTCTCAACAAGGCCTTGGGGCCCTCTCTCAAAGGGCACACTCCTCACAAGACAAAGGCACCCCCCGTGTTTTTGTTGCCTCCTCCTCCTCCACCACGGGCGCGGTGAGCGAGCAGCGATGAGCAGGGCAGGACGCGGCGCCCCAGGGGCGTTGCGGCCACCACCACCACCACCGCCGCTGCTGTCACCCAAAGTGCCGCTTGGTGCGCGAGGCCGCGCGAGCGCCGCGTGGGGTCAAATCCGCTGACATTACGCACGGTGCTTGTGGGTTGTGTCATGGGGATGTTCACCTTCCTCGTGGAGGAAAGAGACGTCGTCGTTGTTGTTGTTGGCTGCCCGCTATTGTTTTTGTTTACTGACGCTAAACGTTTGCTTCGTTGCGTCCCGACAGAGCCGGGAGTAACCCTCTTTACCCCCCGCGACACGCGTCCTACCTGGCAAGTCGGCCGTGGTTGTACCCACTGCTACTGATTGCTGCGCGGATTTAATACAAACACAAAACCTTACCCCGTTGTGGCGACTGCCGCCTCGGGGAGTTGGATGGACGGCACATTCATCCTGCTGCTGCTGACCACAAGTCCAGCTCCGGCTCACGCAGTGCGCTAACCACTGCGCCACCGCTCCCCTCCCCATCGTGTACGAACTTGCAATAGGCGTAAACAATACAGTGGCGTGTGCATGTGTCTGCTGTACAATGCTAATTGTATGCAATGTTGCGATTGTACCACGAGTTGAGGTTTATGGTGGGAAATTAATGTCGCACCCTGTCTCCAACGTTCTATGCGCTTCCCGCCTGACTAGCGTGGTGAAGTATGGTCAAAATAAACCCCTTCCCCCGGCGTGGGGGGGGGGCCCTTCATCTAGCAGTGGATTGACCAAAGGGCTGGAAATGTTCGTGTATATAGCGAACGTCGTGTGTGAGTCGACTCAACCTTAAATCAGTAGCAGGTCCGGGCGCGTTTGCGCCAGCATGAACCTGCGGCTATCGTGTGCCGTGCCGGCTAACAGCACTTGTCCCAACAGTCTGCTAAAGGCTATACGGGGATCTTTGTCTTTGTTATTTTGCATGTGCGTACGTGTAGCGTGTGGCATCTATGCGTGTATGTGGTATGTGTGTGTGTGGTGTGTGTGTGGTGTGTATGTGTGTCTGTGTGTATGTAGTGTGTGTGTCGCGTATGTGGTATGTGTGTGGTGTATGCCGTGTGTGGTGTATGTCGTGTGGTGTGTGTGGTGTGTGTAGCGTATGTGGTATGTATGTGTGGTGTGTGTGTGATGTGTGTATGTCGTGTGTATGGTGTGTGTGGTGTATGTGGTATGTATGTGTGGTGTGGTGTTTGTGGAGTGTGTATGTCGTGTGTATGGTGTGTGTGGTGTGTCGTGTGTGTGTGGAGTACACCACTGCCTACCTTCCACGCGTGCAGGGTCCGCATGTGTCGCCTTGTGGTGCTGAACAAAGACTGACAGAGCCGAGCGAGCGAGCCAGAGTCATTGTTCGCGTGTTGCAAGGGCAGACCCATTGACAGTGATGTCACTGAATGTGTACGCCTACTCTCTTGCTCTGGCTTCAGTGGACGGTTCAAAACCAGGGCTTAAATTCGGCCCTCTCTATATTATTTTTCATTAATGGAATCTTTTCTGCACCCAGCCGCCGCCGCAGGGGGAGAGAGAACACATTTCCAGAGCTCAGCCCTGGACAGCTTCGGCTGCAATTTGAGCCCTATCTCGAAATCGCGTGTGGGGTTTTTTTGTTCTCGACTGCCACAACACCGTCACGTTACCCACGAGTACAAACAGGTTATAGTTGGGCATGGCGCAGCCCTGAAATTGCCGGTACACGCCACTGCTGGCGAAAGGACAAACACAATCGGGGATTCCTAGAAAAAGCTCTCCCCTCTCGAGGGTTTTTATTTGATGGCTTAGCGACCTGCCGACGGGCTGATTGCGGTGTGGACGCTCGTGCCGACGGAGGTTCGAACCGGCGACCTCTGGACTGCTGTTTCCAGCGAGCTCACGACCGCCAACACCACGGCCGCTTCTCTTGAGGGCTAAAATCGGACTCCCAGGTATATTTGGCGAGTAACCACCCATTAAGACAAAGACCCCCCCCCCCCCGTAAAGCCTTAACAGACTGTAGGGGCAAGTGCTGTTAGCGACAACCTATGAAGGCCGGCACAGCACACGAGGGAGTGGGTGGCCAGTACCACGCCCGGCCGCCTTTGTCTTCCCAGTGGCGATGTTTACACACCGCACCAGGTACTCATTTGACGCTGCGTCGACCTAGGGGAGGCCCAGGGACCCGTTCAGATAACACGATGTCACACGATTTTTGTTCATGGGTAGTCAGTGTTATTTTCTAAATGCTTATGCCTTAAAGGTATAGAAAATGGCTATTATTCCCCACAAACTTTGCTTTTGTGACCAGGGCTTTATGTGAAGGAATAACACAAATGCACACGTTTTCTCATTGAAAATAGGTACATTTCAAATAGCACTGTCTTGTTCACAAAAGCAAAGTTTGTGGGGAATAATACTAGCGATTTTCTGTACATTTGAGGCATAAACAATTGAAAAATAACACTTAGTACCCAGGAACAAAAAATATATATTTTTTGTTACACAGTGTAATCGTGACTGGTATCGGACGTGAGCAGGAATCGAACTCGGGTCGCCGGGCTCGTAGCGCAGCGCGCTAACTGCTGCACCACCGCTCCCCACACCACGCATTAATAACACACACACACACACAGCTGAGCGATAATATTAGAAACGCAGTGGTGTTACCAGCTGGAAAGTATTGTTCTCGAGTAACCGATTAGTGCGGCTAAGATGCTCGCAGTGGCGGGTTCCAAAATGGTCTGTGGTCCGTTTTGGAGTGGCAGCTCTTATAAGCAAACTATAAACAACAGAAAATATGTTTTGTGAAAGATGTAAATAAATAAATCACGGACAGACGATATGACAAACAACCGTGATAACCTCCGATTAGCACGGTTGGCTACGTATGGTGCGAAAGAAGCTCAAGATACATACATAAATGTAATCAGGATAGCAGGAAGGTTAATACAACAATAACATTCATATACGAATAAGTAGAGTAAGGTAGGGTTAGATGTTTGTTTGGATGAAAAAGCAAGGGACGACATGTGAATGTGGTTTTACTGGGAACATTAGAGGTACCAGAAGAAGCCGGGGAAGATAGCGAATTGTGTTACTCGAGCAATTTGAACAAACTGGATAAGAATAATAATAATTTACATTCATAAGCAATCGTTGGATATCAGCAAGAGAATCTTAAAATGAAAACGGTTACGGACAGGGAGCCGCATTTTGAACACACTGCAGGCTGTTTGGATGCAACTGGCAGGAGAATATGTTGCAAAGTAGCTGAGTAAATATCGACAGAGCCACGTGGAAGGATGGCCATGATTACTGACGACACAGGAGGTAGTGGGTTCGATCCCGACACTGACGCCTGCTGTATATTTGTAGTTTGCGTGTTCTCTCTCTCCCCGTGGTCGCGTGGATTTTCCTTTGGGTCCTGCGGGGTTTGTCCCCTCTAAGACGTTTCAGAATCAACACGCGTTTCGAGTAATTGGCTGCTGCTGTGAATTTCCACGCGATGAAAATCCACTTTACTTGTGATGGCCAAGTCTCTTCTGTAAAGAGATACACAGCTCAAGTGGGGGGCACTTACCCTGGTTAAGAACAAAATTGAAATGACCGAGCGGCCCTGCTTGTGGCTGTGGAGCGAATGGCGTGAAGTGACGGGGCACACCCAAAAACCCGTTAGGTGGTTCGTCAAATGGCCCAGTTTAATTGCTGCCACATTACCCAACGCTGCGAGGCGCTTAATCTTCCACGTTGTGGGGCTTGCGGTGGGACGCTCCCCTCTGTCCGCAGCAGAGATGAATGCGAACGTCCTCTGTATATAAAAAATAAGAATAGGTTTTTACCCTGTCTGCCAATGCAACAGGTTGTTAAGATGTTCACACACCAAAAAAATACCTTTTGTAAGGAATCAAATCTGCATTAACCATACACAGTACTTGTGGTGAGCATGCAAACAAACACCCTCTGGTAATTAATAAATGCCTTGTCTTTGAAAGTAATTGTCTGACACCGGAGACGGCCTTCTTCTTGATGGCCGAGTCTCGCCAGCCAGAAAGGCGAACAGTACAAAGACAATGCCACACGTTTCAGCTAATCTATAGCTCGGGTGAGCAGCTATGTCATGGGACCTTTCTTTGGCAGTATACAAATCTGAAAAATAAGAATAGGGAATACGTACCAGGATATAACATCTTCTGTTGTTGTGCTCAAATTCTATGCTCCCACGGTCAACAACCCACAACTGACCAGCGTGGTGAAGTATGGTCAAGCCACACCCCAAGTGCGCCGTGAGACCTCGCAGGGAGTATTATATGTTAGAGCAGATTTGTTTTTATTGTTCTTGTGCGCTGTTGGGTTTTGGAGAATAGAAACAACATAAGTAATTACAATTTACGTCTCCTTCGCACGTGCGTTTTTGCACATCGGCCTCCTGTGAGCGCGTTACATGTCCAGCGGCATTGCTTCGAGGCAAGCGACACTCTGAGCTGGCTTTGACACGCGGGGTCTCATCGGCAGACATGACGCCCTCCCACCACTAAGGCGGTGCGGCTGATGGGTTGTATATACAAAGGGTTTTCATTTGCACCCGAGGAGAGACGGGCATTCGAAGGAGACATTGTCTGATTATTTAATAGATCTCGTTGTGTGTGTATTGTAAATACTTACTGGAAATTGTAAGCCTGGCTCTGCTGTTGTGACCCAGGAAGTCAAAACTGGTTCCAGAGTTTGCTAGCTTCACAAATCTGGCTGTCGCCTGATGATGCTAATTACTGGCGAGGTGTCGTACTCAAATTGTAAATGTTGTGGGTTTACTCTCCAACACACAAGCAGTGTGCTGTACTAGTAACGAATTGGCATGTTTTGTTTACGTGGCAGACCTTACTATTTGGCTGTTTCAGGTTTAACGACGGATTTCTATTTCCGCAATCTAAACAAAAAAACCCCGATATTATGGATAATGTTGGTCGCGAAAGGCTACCACGTGTTAAACTGATGCTGAATATTTGTCCGCAAAGACACCGATGACAGTAAGACAAATGTTTTTATATTTGAACTAGCATAAGTACCCGGCGTTGCCCGGGTGAAAAATATATTTCTTAATAACCTTACATATATACACACCCTCACCACTCACCCTCACCATTCACCCTCACCACTCACCACTCACCCTCACCATTCACCCTCACCACTCTCCCTCACCACTCTCCCTCACCACTCATCCTCACCAATCACACCCTCACCAATCACCACTCAACACTCACCCTCAACACTCACCCTCACCACTCACCACTCACCCTCACCATTCACCCTGACCACTCTCCCTCACCACTCTCCCTCACCACTCATCCTCACCAATCACACCCTCACCAATCACCACTCACCACTCACCCTCAACACTCACCCTCACCACTCACCCTCACCATTCACCCTCACCACTCTCCCTCACCACTCTCCCTCACCACTCATCCTCACCAATCACACCCTCACCAATCACCACTCACCCTCAACACTCACCCTCACCACTCACCACTCACCCTCACCATTCACCCTGACCACTCTCCCTCACCACTCTCCCTCACCACTCATCCTCACCAATCACACCCTCACCAATCACCACTCACCACTCACCCTCAACACTCACACTCACCACTCACCCTCACCATTCACCCTCACCACTCTCCCTCACCACTCTCCCTCACCACTCTCCCTCACCACTCATCCTCACCAA
This sequence comes from Lampetra planeri, assembly GCF_965212315.1. Lineage (NCBI taxonomy): Eukaryota > Metazoa > Chordata > Hyperoartia > Petromyzontiformes > Petromyzontidae > Lampetra > Lampetra planeri. The sequence continues at coordinate 8,769,278 of NC_136153.1, forward strand.
TCACACCCTCACCAATCACCACTCACCACTCACCCTCAACACTCACCCTCACCACTCACCCTCACCATTCACCCTGACCACTCTCCCTCACCACTCTCCCTCACCACTCATCCTCACCAATCACACCCTCACCAATCACCACTCACCACTCACCCTCAACACTCACCCTCACCACTCACCCTCACCATTCACCCTCACCACTCTCCCTCACCACTCTCCCTCACCACTCATCCTCACCAATGAAACGCTCACCAATCACCACTCACCCTCAACACTCACCCTCACCATTCACCCTCACCACTCTCCCTCACCACTCTCCCTCACCACTCATCCTCACCAATCACACCCTCACCAATCACCACTCACCACTCACCCTCAACACTGACCCTCACCACTCACCACTCACCCTCACCATTCACCCTCACCACTCTCCCTCACCACTCTCCCTCACCACTCATCCTCACCAATGACACGCTCACCAATCACCACTCACCACTCACCCTCAACACTCACCACTCACCCTCACCATTCACCCTCACCACTCTCCCTCACCACTCTCCCTCACCACTCATCCTCACCAATCACACCCTCACCAATCACCACTCACCACTCACCCTCAACACTCACCCTCACCACTCACCCTCACCACTCAACCTCCCCTCACCACTCACTAATCACCACTCACAATCGCCACTCACAACCGCCCTCACCATTATATTTTTGCCCCAGTCAACGCCGGATATTTCCCATTCGTAGCAGTTTATATCAACTCTATAAGCAACTTATATTAAACAGGAAGCGCGATCCTAAAGTAATTTACAACCTTCGATTAGTCCTTTGTGCGATTCAAAGAATCGATTCCTGGCATGTTGGGGGTTTACATTTTGAATGATAGAGTTTCATTTTCATTGTTCTTTTTTTCAGGAGTTTTAAATTACATTTTTGCCCCGGTCAACGCCGGATATTTCCCGTTCGTAGCAGTTTATATCGACTTTAAGCAACTTATAGTAAACGGGAATCGTCCGAATCTAAAGGAATCTACAACCTTCGATTCCTTTGCGCGATTCAGAGAATCGATTATTGGCGCGTCGGGTTTAAAAGTAATTACACAGTTGTTTTTTCATTGGTATGTAATGTTTGAAAGTTTTCATAAGCTTTTAAATGTATTTTCCCCCCGGGCAACGCTGGGTATATGGAGTTTATACCACAAATGCGTGCGCATATTTTTAACGGGAATTAAAAATGGCGTCCACCCGGCAGCGAATGCGTCGCTACCCGTTGCCAGGGGCAACCGCCGTCCAATGAAACTGCGTATGGTCCGGCGACACACAGACACACACACAGACAGACAGATTTGCGATTTTATATATATAGATGGTACCACACCTACTACTGATATGCTAATGTGACCGCTCGTTCATTTGCAAATCACGCATACCATTATGTTAATTTTTTCCTTCCACCACGCCCACTATTTCGGCTCCAAGCAACATCCGGGTGCTCAGCCACGGGCGGACGCCCCCCCCCCACAGCCTTTCCGGCATCAACCAATCACGTCAAAATCTGCTACCCCCCTGGCCCTGCCCACCGCGGTGACGTCACCGCGAGGAGGCGGAGTCTGGCTGAGGAGGGGGGGGCGGGGCCGAACGGGTCAATGATGGCGGACGTGGAAATGATGGCGGGAACGGAGGCGAATAAACAGCGATCGATGGACGAGTTGAGCAACCCCGACGGCTCTGGCGACGAGAGCGTACGTGTTTCACCTCGCCGCGGTGGCGTTCGCGGGCGCTTCCCACGATCGTCGCTTGCGCCGAGAGAGGTTTTAAAGGACCACGCGAGGGGTTATTTAACACGCGCACCCACGCGGTCTCGAATTGCCTAGTGCGGATAGGCGACCCCGTTGTTTTCTGCGCTTCTCGTTGGCTCGCTGGGTCACGTGGTGGTGCCTCCGCGCGTCCGCGATTGGTGGAGCTGCTGGAGATCCTACCGGTAGGGGTTTGTCCCATGTACGGAATGTAAACACACGGGGATCAATGGTCGCGTTCTGTTGGCGAGTCAACTTTAATTCTTTGTGAGCATTAAGCTGTTGTTTTATTAACTGTTTTAATAAGGTGTGTAATTTGTGCAAACGTTACCGAAGTTATACGGAGTAATTTGTCCCGGTAGCCCATGGCATGCAATTGCTATTAACATCGCTCGCGTGCAGTAGTGCATTGGATAGAGTGGCATTCCTTTACACATTTAATGGGTTATTTAAATAATTTTGAATCATTACGTACATTGAAATGGTTTCCAGCTTTACACGCCGCCAAACTTGTGAACTCTGCCGTATGCGCCGGTCTATACACCGTTTAGTAAATGAATGGGGGAGCGGTGGTGCGGTGGTTAGCGCACTGCGTTACAGTATAAAACCCAGCCACTCGGGTTCGATTCCCTGCCTCGGCTATCGGCGAGTGGTATTTGATCCGTCCCCCCCCCCCCCCCCATACATAACCCACTGACCAGCGTGGTGAAGTATGGTCAAGCAATCCACGTAACCGACACGGCGTGGGGAAGCCACCGTTCAGCAAGACTTAGGGCTAAAATGTACTCAAATGTTTGTTGTACTAAGTACCGTATTCGTTATCTACGTCTTTGTTCCCATGTCTGCGCTCCCTACCTTCAATGCGCACTCACCAGAGTGGTGAAGTATGGTCGAATATACTCGTGTCCGGACCGATATGGGGAGGCCCTCATTCAGCAGTGGATGTTACATGGGCGAAATCCCGACACAATACGTGTGGAATTTGTACTACCAATGTGAATCTTGCATATTAAATGTTGATGCTGTTAAATGTAATATTATGGGTCTTTAAATCTCCGACTAAAAAAAAATAAACATTTGCCACACGTAAATGCCATTGAACAATCTAAATTACGTTAACCACCGTTATTGATTTTTTACAAACTGATACATATTTTATCGACACTCGAGAGGCGATGGTGATGATAGGCAGAGTTATAACGGTTGCTTCTTTACCCAGGAGAGCTACACTTGAGGCAGATTATTTTTTCTCAGAAGCTTCCTGTATTTAAATGTTTGGCCAACACCACTCACATTTTGTGTTTTAGATATGAGAGTAAACCAGTCAAAGCGGAGGAAACCCATACAAAACAAGGAGTGAACATACACATTCCACACAGATAGGTGCCCGAGTAGGAATCGATCCCAGGATCTACTTTGTGAGGCACAGAAAATTAGGCACAAGTCTTACCTGTTTTACGTGGCAAACCTTACCAATTGGCTCAAATATACAGTATATATTTATGTTTAAATGTATATTTACGTGATCTAACCCGAAAAAAACCCCGATGGACAAGTGCAGCGGTCCCCAACCTTTTTGGCACCAGGGAGCGGTTTCGTGGAAGACAACGTTTTTCACGGACCGGGGGGGGGGGTCATTATTGGGTCTTTCCCCTTTTCAAAGAAGCTCTACAGCGACGTTTGTTTTTTTACTCATTTTGGCTGGGGTCAGCTTGTGGGTTTACCAAAACTGTGACTGTGACAAGTGCGTAGTGCGGGAAAGAGGCGCGGACGGAAGTGGTAAATAATAAAATGATGGGCGGGCCACGCGCGGACTCGCTGCGGCCCGGTTCCTAACAGGCCACGGACCGGCCCAGGGGTTGGGGACCCCTGGACAAGTGTTACCACTGAGCCACCCTGCCACCACCCTACAGGGCTTAGAACCCTTCGACTTCCCATTCACGCGTCGACCGTCAGAACGTCCGCTCGTGAGTCGACCGCTTTAACCGCAGCACTCCTCTCCCCCGCCTCCCTCGCCTCCACCTGTCGCTGGGCGAACGAATGTCCACCTCCGCTCACCGGCAGCCTCTTTGTCGCACTCGCAGGACGACGGCGTGAGCACGGGAAGCGGAGCGAACCCCGACCGGCCGGACACTCCGACCAACACGGCGTTTGCGCCCGGGCGCAAGAGCTGGTGCAAGGGCAAGTGGAGAGCGAAGAAGTGCAAGTTCGCCTTCAAGTGCGTCAACTCGCTCAAGGTGCGGAGACGCGCGCGGCCCGGGTCGCCATGCGCTCGCTCGCTCGCTCAGACCGCACGACAGCAAATGGCGGCCGCCGTTCACCACTGGTGGACGCGCTTCAGCCAGCAGCAGCAGAAATCGCAGGGCAATTTTCTGTCCCTATAATTTTAACTTGTAACGCGCCGTGCAAAATGTTTGCTCGCTCACGAACAGAGAAAATTTGCTCTTGAGCAGCGGGGAACCGTAGGACAAGCGGGAAAAGGCAGCCAGGCTGTGCCGGTGCCAAATTCCCCCCAAGCGCTGTCATCCTTCATATATTAAGATGTTGGCTAAATAATGAGTGCCTCCTTTGTTTTATCTCTCGTGTACGGTTTTGTTACCTCAACATAAATGTAACCTCGTATAATTTTCATTGAAATAGCATAATTGCGTAAAGACATTATTCTTACACAGAGCTGAACGCATGCATCATGAGCATCATAATCAGGAATGTAACTGTTCATGAAAATATCTCCTTGATGATTATTTATTCAATTATTGCAATTCAATTCAACATTGGATATTTTTTTTTGGTACAGTCTTGCTCACTGTTCACCATTATCTCGACCACTATATTACATACAATTATTAAATAGTGCCTTTGAATATAGTGCTATTTGAATAAGGCACTATTTAATGTATATAAGATAAGTGTAACATCGTTTGCATAAAACAGGCACATATTTACATAATCCTGACATGTATGATTTGAAGTATGTGTTGTGAACTTAAGAATCTTTGTGAAATCTATTTGCATGCCATGAAAGAGTTATAGTCTTCTTTGCTAGTTCGCATACCTGTCCGTGCCTACCTTATTACAGACCAATTTCGACCTCACTGGTCACCCCGTGCCCTTATCAGTCTCAACGTTTATCCCATCACAAGGGACACACAAACAAATATACAAAAAAAATGTTGCCCGTATTGAAACGGCTGTACGCTGTATGGACCTGAAAACTAATTTCCCTATACAAGAAACAGTATGGGTTGAGGGGTATGAATTCGGCACCTTACTAACTAGTGTAGTCAAAGATGATCACGCTCAAGATGGTCTTTTAACATTAAAACTCTTCAATAATAATGAAAAATGCGAACAGCCACCAGCGCACAGCCTCGCTCCGACTCACACCATAGCTCTGCCTCCCCGTCCAAAACACGGCGGGAAGAAAACTGCTGCACCCCTTTTAACATGACGACCAAATGCAAGTATTCTACAGAGTGAACCTTTTTTTGACACGTGCAAATATCATCTTGTGTTTGCAGTCTGCCAGTGCGGCCCACTCAGGTTTCTCGTAAGCTCCTGCGGCCTTGTTTGTACTCACAAAACGTACTGATGATAGACGGACTTTGACATGCCCCCTTGATGTTTCGTCTTCATCGTCCATGTTACCCGCCACCTGCCGATCGTTGATTTTTATACGTCGGTGGCCGTGTGGTTATCGCCCGCCGGATGCACACGTGAACTCTTAATGAAACCAGGTAAATTCGTAAAGTTGTGTGTTTTTTTGTGCACAGGAGGACCATGGGCAGCCTCTGTTTGGGGTTCAGTTCAACTGGCACAGCAAGGAAGGAGATCCTCTGGTGTTTGCCACTGTGGGGAGTAACAGGGTAGGTACCATGCTGTGCATCACACCACCTTCGCCACGAGCAAACGGCACTAAACACACAACCGCTTTCAGCCTCGGTCGAAAAGCGTGAAAAAATATAGCATCACGGTACTTGTTGTAGTGGTCACCAGGCTAAGACCACCTCGCTGGATACTGCACTTACATGGTGACTGTGTTCCTTCCAGGGATCAGGATTGTTCTGCCGGTGTTTAACGTAGCCTGGCTCAATATTTAAATAGTCCCCCGGACAGTATTAATGTACATGTCATTTACTTTTTGTGAGTTCTTAAATGTATGCAATTGTTATCGTGATAAGTAACGGTGGCGAGAGGTTAACTACCTCGCCTAGTATACAGGAGGTCGTGGGTTCGATCCTGACCCTGAACGCCATGTATATATTTGGAGTTTGCATGTTCTCCCTGTGGTCGTGTGGATTTTTTTTGGATCGTCTTCGTCTGGTTTTTCCCTCCACATTTAGAAACACGCGTGTAGAGTATTTGGCTGCTATAAATTTCCACGTGACAAGCCACGTCGTCGAGCTATCATTTGTGGGCAGGTCACTTCTGAATAAGAGCTATACAGCTCAGTGGGCCTTATCTGGTGAAATAAAAAATTAGTTTTATAGTTGTTGTTTTAAGTTAACAAACATCTCTAAATGTCTGTGCTCTCCGGTTGCCGGGGTAACAAGTTGGGCCATGTCCTTGCCCAATCCTGGGCCAGCGAGCTCAAACATTCAAAGAACGAGACAATGGAGAACCTGGCTTCATCACGGGTGGCTGAAATCCCAGATTTGAATCTGGGATGCCAGTGGGACAGGCCCAGAGGCGCCTTCGTGTGTGATTTCTAAGCACTACTCTGCTGTTATCCGAACAGTAAACACGTGTAATCCATTGATTATATTTAGGAACGTGTATACCCGTGTTGCCCGTGACTAAACCAGCCGGAATGTGCCCGAACTTGTTCGCACAAGCTAAGTAGTGGACGCGCCTGGGTAGTGCCTGGATGGGTGACCACCATGCACGCCAGGTTGTCATAGGCGCTGCTACCCGGTGGACAGCAAACCTTTTCGTTGTACTCAATTCCTGTGCGCTGTCTCTCTCTACACCACCCCGCACCTTTGCCGACCGACACTCACCGGCGGTGGTGAGGTATGGCGATATAACCCGGATGGTGTGGGGAGTTCCTCTTGTACGTGCCTTTGTATGTATGTATGTATGCGTGCGTACATCTGCATCTCTGTAATCCCCCCCCACCCCTCTCTGTTCCAGGTCACGCTGTACGAATGCCACTCACAGGGTGAGGTGAGGCTCATGCAGTCGTACGTTGACGTAGAGGTGAGTGGCGGACCTGGCTGCCTGACTTTAATCTTTGCGCGGGTGCCTTCACTGCTGCTGAAATGCCACTGCCAATGTCGTCATCATCGTCGTCGTCATCGCACACGCATCGTCTCCATCGATGATTGTGATCGTGATTGGCAGTCATTTCCACCATTATCAGTCCATAGTCGTTATTGTCGTCATCATGGTAATGACATCAGTTGTCACTTTTTGATAATAACACCAGGGTTGAGCGATGGCGCGTTGGATACTGCACCGCACTACGAATCTGGTGACACGAGTTAAATTTTTCGCCACAGCGAACATCAGTTGCAAGTCCATTGTATATAGTTCTGGTTGTTTATAAAATTCCCCAGCCTCCATTCTTTTCACCACCTGTAAACCCTCTCTTTCCCATGTAATGTGCATGTTACAATATCAGCCTTTTTGGCACTCATAATTTGAGTTCATATCTATATTGTAATTGCAATTGACCCCCACTTCTGGCAAAACTGATATTATTATTATACACCCACACGTGTGTGTTCACGTGTGTGTGTTCCACTGATTGGGAGAGTGTTGGTGCAGCATTTAACGCACTGCGCTCCAAACCAATTCACCCGAGTTTGATACCCGCTCATGATCAATAGCAGTGCCGAATATTTGAACCTGTCCTGGGCCTCCCCAAAGGTCGACTGAAATGAAGATAACGAGTACCCGGTGCGGTGTATAAAACACCACCACTGCGGGAGACAAAGGCAGCCAGGCGTGGTGTTGGCCACCCAGCCCCCTCGTGTGCAATGCCTGCCTTCCTAGGTGCTGCTCGCTACAGCAATTGTTAGCGAGCAGCTAAAAAGTGTTCTTCGCACCTCATTGCCTCCCTAGTGACGACGTCACATTTATCCCTCTATTTAAGAACGAAACAGGAGGAGTTCTCCACAAATGTGACTGTCGCCTGATGATGCTAATTGTAATTACTGGCGAAACGTCATACTCAAATTGTAAATGTAGTGGGTTTACTCTCCAACCCATCGGTGTGCTGTACTCGCACGTTTTGTTTACGTGACAAACCTTACTAATTGGCTGTGTCTGTTGGTGGCGGGTTTAACGGCACATTTATATTTACGCGATCCAACCCAAAAAAACCTCTTCTGGATAACGGTTCTCTCCCCGACGATCCGTTAAAGGCTGCACGGGCAATCTTTGTCTTTGCGTCAGCGCCATTGCACCCGCGCGTTTGGCTTCGCGTTCGTCTGCCCGCGCGCCGCGCGTTCGTAACCGACACCGAGGGCGCACGCGCCGTCGTTTGCCCGTCGCAGGCGGACGAGAACTTCTACACGTGCGCGTGGACGTACGACCGCAACACGAGCCACCCCCTGCTGGGCATCGCCGGATCTCGCGGCATCATCCGCATCATCAACCCCATCACCATGCAGTGCGTGAAGGTGAGCGTATAGCGAGCGCCCCCCCCCGCCACCGCGTGGAGTTTTGAGTCTCACGCCGATTTTGTTGGGCCACGTGAGAAGTCGTTTGCAAGGGCGATGTTTGCCGGGTCGCGAAAACGATGAAGGAAAAACAGATAAAAGCACGGCAGTGAAGCACGATAGAAATCGGAGCAACAAAACAAGCGTGTCACATGAGAAATTGAAAATATTGAGCAAACGTAAGTCGGTGTTAAATAGTAAATTTGCTCTTGGGCAACTTGACTCGGGCAGATTATTTGTATTTTGATCGTTGCACATTCCAGTTTACTATTGTACGAATGTGTAAAAAAACCGAAACTATATGATATGAAATGCGATTGCAAATTAACTCCTAAAAAAAGTGACGGCTCCGCATGAGAATTCCAGGTGTTGTTTTGTGCCATCACCGGTGACTGTGTGTGCGTGCCACCGTTTCATTGTCGTGGGGAGCGGTGGGAGCAATGGTTAGGGCACTGCACTAACCCGGCAACCCGAGCTCAAGCCCGCTTATGAGCAACAACAGCAGCAGCGGCAGCGATATTTGAACTGGATCTGGGCCTCCCTAAGGTCGATTCAGCCTAATTTGATGAACCAGTGAAATGTGTAAACATCAGTACTTGGGAGACAAAGGCGGCTGGGCGTGGTGCTGACTACCCACCCCCTCATATGCCGTGCCGGCCTTCATAGGTGCTACTCACTAACTAACTGCACTTGCCGCGACAGTCAGTAGGGGGGATCTTTGTGGGCGGTACTGGTTGCACAGTGGTTAGCGCACTGCGCTGTGGACCAGACGACTTCATAGATTGATTCCTGGCCACGGCCAACAACGAACGATGTCGAAACCGGTCCTGAGCTTCGCCTAGGTCACCCTAGCCTCAAATGAGTACCTGGTGCGGTGTGTAAATCTCAATACTGGGGAGGTAAAGGTGACTGGGCACTGTGCTGGCTCACACGACCCTCTCGTGCACTGTGCCAACCTTAAAAGGATCCATGCTAACAGAACGTGTCCTCATGGTGTGTCATCGGTAACACATGCTCAATGTTTGACTGTATATTGTGTCTCGTTACTTTTCGTCGCGTATTTGTGCATCATTTTGCGTGTTTTGCGCGTGTCCGCACGGTTGCGACCAGCCGCCTCGCTTGCCCGTTTGTAACCGGCCGATGTAATAACCGACGCTCAATAATCCCCCAGCACTACGTGGGCCACGGCAACGCAATCAACGAATTGAAATTCCACCCCAGGGACCCCAACTTGCTCCTCTCGGTCAGCAAAGGTGAGCAAACGGAGGCGGTGGCCCAATCCCAGCGGCAGGTGGTTGCAAACCTTTCCATCGCTCGTCTTCGGGGTCTTTTCACCGCTCGCATAATTTTTGCCGCCATGGGAGATGCTTGGCTCTTGTTTCTCAACAATCCGCGTGCGGCTCTGAAGAAATTAGTTTCTCGTCTCTGTAGAGCTGCTTTTTTGTGCGTTCACTGGTCCTTCCCCCGCACCTCCGATCAGCACGGTTGCCTATGTACGGTGCGAAAGAAGTTCAACATGCAGTCCATACATATGAAGGGAGAGGGGGAGGGCTCCTCAATATTTTTAAACTCCACGGCGCGCGCACTTCCAAGCCAGCATGCGGTCCACGCCGCACGCCGTTTGCCCAGCTGCGGCGCACGTGCGACCGAGGAAGTCGAGAGGTCCGGCGGTGGGGGCTGACGGCCGACCGCTTACCCTGCCGCGCCAGGGCCACCCAATGGAGAGGGGAGGGGGCTGGGTGGGGGGGCGTGGGATGGGGGGTGGGATTGACCGCTGGCCGTCACGGAGGAGGGGGGAGTTCGTCTGCCCTCGTGAACAGTGGGGGTTCTCTCCTATACTTCCAAAACACGGCGGCACGTCAGGGAGTTGGGGGTGGGGGGGTTGCGATACGGTGCTGTTCCTCGAGGTTGGCTGCCCGACTCGCTCAGTGGGTTCGTGATGGCCATAGCAGCAGCAGCTGCTGCATATTACCAATAGCAGTAGCAGCTGCGTTATTAACGGAGCAGTTGCAACGTTACTTTCGATAGCAGCAGCGGTAGCAGCAGTGTTATCGTGAGTAGAACTATTTGTTATTCTTAGCAGCAGCATAGCCACAAGCAGTGTGTCTGAGCATAAGGATCGGTTTTCATAGATGAATTTCTACGTGCCTCTGATTAAAGGTCTACAAAGCGAGTAGCATCAGTATTACTAACAACGGTGGCGGTAGCAGTATTTTTTATCAGAGGCAATAACACGGATTATCAGTGAACGACAGTCGGAGCATCGTCGGTGTTGTCCCGTAAGTGGGTATCGGTGGCGGCAGCAGCCTTGGTCGGCGGAGCACTGACGCGTTGGGCTTTGTGGATGCCGACAGACCACGCGCTGCGGCTGTGGAACATTCAGACGGACACGATGGTGGCCGTGTTCGGCGGCGTGGAAGGACATCGCGACGAAGTCCTCAGCGCCGTGAGTTGTCGCCCTTCCTCACCCAGCGTGTGGCCCCTCCCAAACCCCGCTCGTGTCTCCCCCCCCCCCCCCCCATGAGTTCACTCGCCAACGGCATGGTTCCCCCCCTTCATCGCTACGCACATTCATAGTCCGCCTGGAGGAGTGGCACACGCTCGCTCGCTCACTCGCTCCTTGTTCACCCGCTCGCTCCTTGTTCATTCGCTTGCTCGCTCCTTGTTAATTCGTTCGCTCATCTTTCCACTCGCACGCTCATCCTTCCACTCGCACGCTCGTAGGTTCACACCCCGACTCAAAGAGCCACTCACCAAGTCGCTCGCTCACCCGCCCGCAAGCCTCTGTAACGAGCGGCAAATGCGCGACCGCGAGGACGTGTCCGCCGCTCTCCAAAAGCGGGACGCGCGAGCGCAAGCGTTTGTTTCCACAATGCCTGCTGCGTCCGTCTATCTTCTGCGTGCCAGGACTTTGACCTCTACGGAGACAAAATCATGTCGTGTGGCATGGACCATTCTCTGAAGCTGTGGCGCCTGGATTCGGAGAGGATGCAGAGGGCGATACGCGGCTCCTATGAATACAACCCCAACAAGACCAACAGGCGAGAGCGGGGAGCGGGCCATCGCGGGGCACGTAGCGCAGTTGGTCGGTACCATGCGGTGGTGGCAATTGCTCTCGGTGTTCACCATGGCCCCTTGTCCCACCGCGGGCAGTGTCCAAACGTGGGCGGGAACCTTCGCGTATATGCCACCGTCTGTTTTTAACGGGCACTCCTTCCTATTTCCATACTCCGTAGAATACCCTCGCGGAAACTTTCTCACCAGAAAGCTACCACTGTGCCCTTGCTATCGCACACGTTTGTGGTCGAGAGATAAAATGCTTCGAGGAAATCATTGTCAGGATTTGCCACCCTGGGTGGTACTGATAAAGCAGTGTTTGGGTCCCGTGGCTCAATTCTGTTATGGCTGGCAATGGCGCCACGGTTAGCACAGAGGTCACCGGATCGATTCTGTATCTCCATGCGGAAATTTAAAACTGTGGTGAAAGTTTCTTACCCCCCCTCCTTCCCCCCCCCAACACCGACCGTCTTTGTTTACCCAGCAGTATAAGTAGACCAAAGTCTGTCGGCAGGTTGTGTGTGGTGGGGTAAAGTATGGGTACTCCCACCTCTGCCAAGATGCCTAGCTAGCTTGGACAAGTAGGCCAAATACTGTCGACAAGTGGGGAGCTCTGTTGAGCTTTTTTAACGCGCAGTTGAGTTTTTTTTCTTCTCACAATTATCATCAATCTTGTTATTCCACTTGTTTGCGTTGGCAGGCCATTCCCGTCGCAGAAGGTTCACTACCCCGACTTCTCCACGCGAGACATCCACCGCAACTACGTGGACTGCGTGCGCTGGCTGGGTGACCTCATCCTCTCCAAGGTGCCAAGGGGGGGGGGGCTCTCTTTTAGCTTCCCCACGAGTGGAGGCCTCTCCTCCGGCAGGGGCACGAACGAGCAATTGCAGGGCTGCACCTTTAACAAATTTTTGTTGTTGTCCATGAAGTGGCTACACTTAGGAAGCGGCTTAAGTGGTTGTGTGTCAGCCTACGCTCCCACCCGTCTGTGCTTGTGTGCGTGCGTGTGTATTGCGCTGCTCTACAAACCCGGCGACCCGAGTTCGATTCCCGCTCACGGTCAACACGAGTGACCATTATCTGAACCAGTCCTGGGCCTCCCCTCGGTCGACTCGGCCTCAAATGAGTACCTGGTGCGATGTGTGAACATGGTCACTGGGGGAGACAAAGGCGGCCGGGAGTGGTGCTGCTGGTCATCCACCCCTTTGTGTGCCGTGACAGTCTTGAGAGGTGCTGCTCGTTAACGGCACTTGCCCCAACAGTCTGTTAAGGCCACACAGATGATCTTTGTCTTCGTGTGTGTGTGTGCACCTGCGTGTGTGTTTCTCTCAGTCGTGCGAGAACGCCATCGTGTGCTGGAAGCCGGGCAAGATGGAGGAGGACGTGGACAAGATTCGTGTCAACGACTCCAACGTCACCATCCTGGGGCGCTTCGACTACACGCAGTGCGACATCTGGTACATGCGCTTCGCCATGGACTTCTGGCAGAAGGTGAGAACCACGTTCTGGCCCGTAACCCTCCCATTTCTCTGCAGACTGGAAGAATTTGCCAACCAATATTGATATATACGTGAATAAAAGATTTCCTAATTCCGGGCGCGGATGTTGCTTTTCACCGCGGGCGTGCGACAAGCGAAGGGAACGTTCACAGCGAGTTCAGTGTGCTCCTGCTGCCAACGTGAGCATCGGGTTGTCGCTGCTCACCTGCGTACAGTCGGGATGAGTCCATCCACAGGGCTGACATCGCTTTTGTGCGGTTTCCAGAATATGCGGCCAAATTCACTTCTAACCACATTTTGCTCTCTTGTGCGGTTTGAATTCATTCGACATGCGGTGGCTATGCGGTCGGACGTGGGACAGCATTGTGTACTGTGTGTGTACTGTGCGTGTGTGTGTACTGTGTGTGTGTACTGTGCGTGTGTGTGTACTGTGTGTGTGTACTGTGTGTGTGTACTGTGTGTGTGTACCGGCCTGTTTTTGATCGGAGCGCAAACTTCCGCAGAAAGCAAGGGGACCCATGCCCCCCCACCTCAGTCAGGATTTTAACTCGGAAGCATCCCGGGTCTCCTAATCCCCCCACCCCCCCCCCCCCAATGGAATATTCAAGAAGAGGCAAAACAAACCCAAAGACTTGCTGATGTAAAAGTTTAGTAACTTCCACGTATCGGCTATGACTGGGCTTGTGGTGAATCTGACAAGGCGCACTCAATCTAGGCCGAGTCATCGGGTGAGTGATGCTTGTTGTCGCCACACGGACTGGCTGATGCCCACCTCACACCCTCTGCCCCCCCCCCCGTTCAGATGCTGGCACTCGGCAATCAGGTGGGCAAGCTCTTTGTGTGGGACCTGGAGGTAGAAGACCCTCACAAGGCGAAGTAAGAATTTTGTTTCTCTTTTTATCACGGTCTCAATCTTCGCTATGCCGAGTACTGTGCTTGATGACCGTAAATGATGATGAATTGATGGGATGACTGGGGAATGAGTGAGAGCCATACGATGAGCATATGAAGAGGGGACAGGAGCGGTGGCGGTTGTGAGGGGGGAGACTAAGGGGGTCGTGGGATGAGCTCGGCAACAATCGGTGAGTTTTGAGTGCGGAGCGGAAACCAGTGAGGGATGGTGGCCGTTTAATGTGGAGGGGGGAGGGCAAGTTTGAGTGAAGGGAGGCAAGAAGGTGGGCTGGCGGCGTAACGGCGTCGTGAGACAAACCCGTTCGGAGCGCCTGCGGCGCAGCGCACGGCCCCCTTCCTTTGAGGCAACGGGTCTCCGGAAGCGGATCCCACAGAGCTCTTGAGCTGCGAGATCCCGTCATGTGATCTCTGGTCACGCAGCAGCAGAGGGCAGCGTTTTTCGCACCTGCTCTGCCCGCCTGTTGCGTGACCGTCAAAGCAATGTTTGGTTTTCACAGCTGGGATTTAAGCAACCGAAGTGAAGAAGCAACCTTCAGGCGGTGTCGGTGTTTTCCGTGCAGTCTTTGGTGACCTTGCCGAGACCATTGCCCCGCCGCTTTGAGGATGTGGCTTCGGGGGCGCCGCGGTGGCTAGGAGACGTTAACTCCCTCGCCTGATTGACCCTGACGCCTGCTGTGTATTTGAAGTTTGCTTGTTCTCCCTGTGGTGGCGTGCAGTCTCCTCCGGGTCCTCCGGTTTTCCCCTCTGCATTTAGTATCGACGTGTCACGCATTGAGAGTATTTGGCTGCTATAAATGTCCACGTGATGATCAGCCGCCACTTCGTTGCGCTATCATTTGTGGCAGCCAGGTCGCCTGTGAAATAGAGCCACGTAGCAGCTCAGTCGGGCCTCTTACCTGGTCAAATAAAATAAATAGTTTCGTAAAGTTCATCCACCAGCAGCTGGGAAAACCTGGCTGCCAACCCAGGGGGTCAGCAGAGAGCTCCATGACCGAGCGTTCTGCTGACCACTCGCTCGGAGGTCAGGCCACGGAGCTGGCACCACTGAGATCTTGGGATGAGCGCTCTGATCTCTGAGCCACCTGACCACCTTCCTCAACAATAATAATAATTATTATTTAAACTTGTAACGCAAAGTGTTCGCTCGCTCTCTAAGATGGAGAACGACTCGAGAGCGGCGACGAACCGCAGACAAGCGGGGAAGGCGGTCGGACGATGAGTCGGCACCTACAGTTGCCCAGCCTCTGCCGTCCTCTGTGTATCCAGATATTTCAGCCAGTTGGTGTTTATACACGTGGGAGGAAAGCCATGCATGCGAGGAGGCCAGCACTACCCCGTACAGATGGAACGGATGGAGATCAGTCCGCACTTTTCTGAAACCGCATTCTCCTAGCAAGCCAGGGCATACCACCTCCTGGGTGCCGCCGGGGAAGGGAGTTCCACAATAACCGTACGGTCCGCCAAGCCCTCGCTGCCGCCTCCACAGCTGCCACCGCCGTGCGGACGAACTTCCGTCGTAACCCCGTGCGCGCCACCCTCCCCCGTGCGCGCCCCACCAGGTGCTCCACGCTGGCTCACCCCAAGTGCATCTCGGCAATACGGCAGACGAGTTTCAGCCGAGACAGCTCCGTGCTGATCGCGGTGTGCGACGACGCCTCCATCTGGCGCTGGGACCGTCTACGGTGAAAGCCGCACGCCGTGACACCGCCCCACACCCTCGTTCCCCTTTCCCCAAACTGCCCCCCCTCGGCCCCCCCCCCCCTCGCCCCCCCCCCTCGGCCCCCCCCCCCCCTCGGCCCCCCCCTCGCCCCCCTGAGTACAAATCGTGCCACACCTTCTTAACGGAAGACGCAACCCATAAAACAATATAAACCGTACACGTGTACCCTGGTCGGGGTGGTGCATTAACACCTCGCTCCGAGAGCCAATCGTCGCACCTCCCTGCTCTGTGGCGTTGCCAAAAGACGCCGCTGGCGTCTTGCAGACCGTGCTCATGCATCGCGCGCCTCTCTTGTAAAAATAGCCGGGCAACCGCCTAAACGGGATTGTCCCGTGCACCGAATAAAATTAACTTAAACTCGTCGGAACGTCGCCAGGCCAATGCGCGCATCTCCTTCACGAATGGAGAGTTAAAGACACAAGCGACAGGAGTGTGACCGGCCATGCAACCCAAACTAATGGACCGTTACAGTAAACCCACTGTAGTGCACTCCTTCAACGGAGAAGGAAGAGCAAAATGACAACGCTCTCTCTCTCATCTGATGAAGCCCTCTCGGCGTGGCCTGCAGGCCTTGACATTGGCTTTCGAGCTCCTGAACATAGTGCTGCCATCACGCACGCAAGAATAGATGGAATGTCTAAAAACGATTTAGCTCATTGCAAGTGAGAGGGAAAGCGAGCAATGTTAACTGAATTGCTGTTGAACGTCACAACGCGCGTTCATAAACAAACGCGTCACCGAAATGACGTCACTTCAGTGACCTCATCTCCTGTGATGTCATACTTTTTGGAATCCTTCTCTAAATGTTGTGTCTGGGCCCAATTTTCAGATAAATTTTGATTATTCGGATAAATCGGGAACATCCCCACCATCCGCTTACCCACCGACCAACGTACCCACCAGACAACCTATCTAATGACTTACCCCGTGTATCTCTCCTCCCCCGTTCACCGTCGCGGCAATCTGCCACACGCTGCCCCAACCCGGCTCTGTGCCTCGAGAGAACTTGCAGAGTCAAATGTTGCCAGAGCGGTTACTCCCTAATGTTCCGACTTCTTACATTTACCAACCTCGCCAAGTATTTCTGATTGTCATCTTACCATTTTCTTTTTTATATTCCGGTTTAATTTATGATTTTTTTTTATTTGCCTTGAAGCCAAATATTGCCTTAAAGGAAGAGCAACAAATACGCTGTCGGTCTTGTCGAGCGTTAATCGGTGTTTTCATTTCGCTGACAGCTTAACGTCCTTGTAATTATTACTAGAAACTGGGAGCATCTCCGACGTTAATAACGATGGGGGTTTTTTTTACACAAGACTAGGTAATCGACTTTGTATGCGTGTTAAATAATTTTGTCACTCCACTGCTGGATGAAGGCCTCCCACACGCCGCGTGGGTCGTGAGGGTTATTTGACCGTCACGCCGGCCGGTGCGGGTTGGTGATGCCGGGGACCATAGCCCGCTGGAGCGGAGTGCAGTACAACAGTGAATGTTTCTGCACGGCCCTCCGCTGACGGTGTAGCTCCGTAGCAGCCGACAACACCTTGTTTTGCACACGGCCGCTTTGCATACAACTGGTGTGCAGGCTCCGTCTTGCTTAGCTTTCAAGATTCCGTGCAAGCGATGCCCGCGGTTAGCGATTGGTGCGATTCCGCGAATCCGGAGTGGAACGCCGAGCGCAGGAACGGGCCTCTCTTGAAAGCGTGCAATCTGCTTCCTGCCGTTTGTAAAAGATGGGAATGAGCCGATTCTCTTTTTCTTTTCACATTAATGGCCATCGACCGGCCAATATTGCAGGGAGTGATGAACGAAATCCCCGTTCCTCCTACCATTACCACCAATCTTTCCTAGCCGGTTTAGTAATTTTTCAGTCTCAGTCTTGGAGATAACTCGTGTTGCGAAACTGTATAAATATTCCTCACTTTCAAGGCTGCAACGGGTTTTTATGAACATGTTTTAAAATTCTTGACGATACAAAGTTGTGCGTGTGTACGCGTGCGTTCGTGTGGGGAGCGGTAGCGTAGTGGTGAGCGCGCTGCAATACGAACCTGGCGTCCCGAGTTCGATTCCCGCTCACGACCAACACCAGTGACAATTATCTGAACCGGTCCTGGGCCTCCCCTAGGTCGACTCAGCCTCAAATGAGTAGCTAGTGCAGTGTATACATTGCCACTAGGGAGACAAAGGCGGCCGGGCGTGGTGCTGGCCACCCACCCCCTCGTGTGCCGTTCTGGCCTTCATAAGTGCTCGCTTACAGCACTCGCCCCAAAAGTTTAAAAGGCTATCCGGGGATCTTTGTCTTTGTGTGGTGCTTTAACGCGGCTTAGAAAGGCTGGCTTATGAAGAATGTTTTGATATCTGTGTCTGGCTGTCGTAACGATTGTTTTTAAGAGAATGATGGAAGGAAGGACTTTGTGTGTGTATGTGGTCGTTTTCCATATTTCTATATAATACATTTTCCAAAAAAAATCCAAACATTTCTACAGCTCACACCTCATAACGAATTTCGACTCGAGACTTTGATGCCCGTTTACACGTCAGAGACAGTCAAAACAATAACAAACTTTAAAATTGTTAACCACAAAGCAGACTTTCCCAGTGTTTTGGGCCAAAGTTCTTTGCGTACATTTGAGTGTCCTTAATTTCACAAAAGGTTGTTTTTTAAATCGTACATTGTAAATACGTCACGTCATGAAAGTTGAAACTAGCTGTCGTTTGAAATCTCGGTGTAATCGTTAATGCAGGGCCACTATTGTTATGCATCAAAGCGGTCTTTCTCAAGTGGAAATATTTGTAATTCGGAGATGCTAGCGATTGCCTCAAACAAAAAAAGAGATGTGTTCATGAAAATGTTTGAAGTTGAGTTGAAAACATTTGAGATGGTTAGGACTTCTCAGAACAAGTGAAGCTGTTGTTTGTAATGTGTTTTTCATAAGTATCGATGTTATTTTGTACAGAAAAATAAAGCCATGCTGTGGTTATATTTTGCCTCGAGCGATTTTTATATTATCAGTGTTGGTATAAATTCCACATTCCCATGGCGGTGCCTGACTGGAGAATACAACGAGCCAAGGAGAGCAGCCATCGCTCATCATAATCATCAGCCATGGTCAATCCACTGCTGGATGAGGGCCTCCCCAATCCGCTGCCGTATCTCATGGTCTTGCCGTGTAACAATCTGCCTGACACCATCCTGGTCTACCGATTCCACTCGCTCACCCACTCGCTCACCCACTCGCTCACCCACTCGCTCACCCACTCGCTCACCCAGTCGCTCACCCACTCGCTCACCCACTCGCTCACCCAGGGTCACTCTTGCACGTCCTGGCCTCTCACCTCGTTACTCAACATCGCCCCGTGCGCTTCACCGTGACGCAGAATGCCTCGGAGCTCTCGGCATCGGACCGTGGGCGACCCCGGGGAGGTGCCGGTGGAGGTCGCGGTGGGGGTCGAGTGCGAGGAGTGAAGCACCCAGGCCCACCGAGCTGAACCCGTGGCTGCTCTGGACGTGTGGGTAACGCGTGTGGGTAATGCGTGCACGCAACACGGCGTGTCAGGAGGCGGGGGTAGAGAGGAGTGGCCACCACCCGACTGGCCGCTGCATCTTTGTGTCGAGGGGGCCACGGGGACACGCGGAGGCTGCGTGGGTGTGAGCCGTAGTGTGCTGTGCAACACGAACCTCCAGCGAATGCGAGTTGCTAGTTCGACTCCCGCTCACGGTTAACGCCAGTGACGATTGTCTGAACCCCCCCCCCCCGCCTGGGTCGACACGGACTTGCATGGCGCGTTGTGTAAACATCGCCACTGGGGAAGACGAAGGCGCCCGAGTGGCTCTCGACACCCATTCCCGCGTGTGCCGTCCCGGCCCCCAATGGGTGCCCCTCCGAGTCTTGTGAGGCTGCACAGCAGAATCGGCGCTATGCACAGAGAGAGAGAGAGATGGTAGATGTTGGGTGAAATGTACTTTGCCTTTATTCAGAAGCCATGCCGCAGTGTCCAAGTATAAAGAGTTGCAGGTGTATAAAAATATCACATCTCGTAAAGTAGTTTTTTTTTAATCTTTACACTAAAGCGATTTTGGTCGAGCAAAAATAATAATTACATCGATTCATTTGTTTTTTGCGTGACCGTACCCGCACTCTACATGACACAGAACGTCCACAATGAGCATCATCCCTTTAGCAGCTGGCAAAAAATTACAACGGGGGAAAAATAAAAAAGGTGAAAAATTATCGCGGTGCATGCAATGCAATTAAACATGCGTTGAAGTCGACATGGAGGGTCCGTTCGAATGGGGACGCTAAGAGAGAGTAGCAATCCTTGTTAGCGGACAACTTCACAGAGTCACCGGAGGTCGGGGAGTGAGGCGGGCGAAACCTCGTGCGGTCCGAGAGGGGAAACTCCATCCCGTGCACGCACACGGTGCCAAAACCTGTTCTCTCTCAGCGCTGTGCGAGACACACGGATCCCCAAAACCGTTTCCTGAACCGAGTGGATAAGAAATTAAAAACCGCATCTTCAGTCTGCTGTTATTAATCCACACGAAAGAAGCCGTCCGAACAGCCTCTCAAAGCCGGTCTCCCTGTACTCTTTTCCACCGTACATCTGGGCCAGAACGAGACTCGGATGTCTTGAGGCCAGCATGGCACGGTTATGCGTTGTGGCTGCTCTGCAAATGCTCAATGGAAAATTAAAACACCACCCGTTCTGCGAGGAAACCCACGTTGGCTCGGTTCGGATGTGGCAGTGGAAAAGGTGTGCTCTCAGTCTTAGCATATGGATCTTAAAATAAATTTCCTTGATGTATCTGCTTAGGGGGGGGGTGTCTTGTGTCCAGTTTTTTTATTAAATTTTTTTGCCAGCTGTAGCAATAACAATAACCAAATGGAAAAATATTAATTGAAAAAAAAAACACTTTCGTTTGCCGATGCAGCAGCATAACATTAAATCTTGCTTACACCATTGAGTCTAAGAAAATGTACACTTCAAAACAAGAACATTCTGTACATTGCATTTTTTTACTTTCATTTTTCATGAGCGATGGTCTTTCTTAGCGTGCGGTGATGGACAACGTGCAGAAGAACCCTTCATCAGAGATGCTCGGGACGACTTTTTACAACGTTTTAACAGTAGAGATATGCGAGTAGCAGATGCTGTTTTGACATTTTTTTACGAGTAATTTTTTTTAAGTGAACCTTGCAAAATAATTTTCCCGCTGAGGTCAAAAAGGCAGTCATTAAACAGTTATTTGCAGAGCTTCGATATTTTTTTTCCAGGAAAGCCTCGCTGAGTCTCCATTTTCCAGGAGGGCCCTGCCTTGGAAAGTTTGTCTAATTCATGGACTTTACTCGTTTTATTTTATTTCGTGTGGGGTGGAAACCGGATTATCCACAAGACAACGATCCCCCGTGTACCCTCAACAGACTGTGGGGACAAGTGCTGTTAGCGAGCACCTAGTGAAGGCCTGCACAGCACAAGAGGTGGATGGCCAAACACCACTCCCGGCCGCCTTTGTCTCCCCAGTGCTGATGTTTACACACCGAATCAAGTACTCATTTGAGGCCTAGTGAACCCAGGGAGGGAAACACAAGACCGATTCAGATAATCGTCACTTGTGTTGGCCCATGATCGGGAATCCGATCTCAGGTTGCCGGTTTTCTCAGCGCAGCGCGCAAACCGCTACCAGACAATACACACGCGCATGCCGTGACACGAGCGCACGCTTTTTTATGTACAGGGAGGTTAGCAAACCTACTTGCTGGTACTGCCACCCACCTCTGCCCTGCAAGTCACGGCCTTGTGTGCGCGCGCACACACCGCGTTATTCCCGTCGACAATTTTGACGACCGATGTTTGCGCAAAGTTCTTTGTCGCAGTAGATTGGGGAGATGTTGCATTCTCGATGCCAGAGCCAGGATTGAAGGTGAGCCCAGAGAGCGAGAGAGAGACGATGGCTAAGGAGCGACAGGCGGCGACTACAGGCACATCGAAAACCCGCCACCATTTACAATAAACCTTTAACCCAAAGCTTCACCACAAGTTCAAGACATTTTAAGAAATGTACACAACCATGCTCGGCGGTATACGGGTGCGTACACGGGAAAGAGTACAGACTTGTTTTTGTGTTGTTGTTGAAATTGTGCCGCTGAACGAGTGGACACGCTTCCCCCCCCCCCTCGTCTTCTTTAAAAACAGACGCGACGCTTTGTAACGTGCTATAAAACACTTAAATAAAAACCTAACTACGAACAACCACAAGTACGGATACACGTTTCAATTAGACGTTTTGCTTTCAGTGGCCACCCCTTTTCCCCCTCTCTCTCTTTCCGATCGCTTTGGGGAAGGGTGCGAGACGTCGACGCCGTCTCTCTCGACGTCGTCCGCGTCTCATCACCGAGGCGACTTCCGCCGTGACGCAGCAGCGCCACCGGGGGGGATTACACTTTTATTTGTTTTAAAGCATGGGCACCAAACTTGTAATCATTAAAAAAAATGAGTTATCCCTGACAAAGCGAGCATCGACGATGCTCATCCATTGGTGGAAATTCCACGTTTCCATGGCAGGAGGCGCAATCTGTTATCAGGATTGACCACGGGTTTCGTCATAATTCAGGACAACCAACCGCATGCCCACCCGCAAGGTGAGATTTACGTGGCGAAACAATGCGGTTAATTTTAGACGCAGGCTTTTTTTCTACGACCCCGTGTGATGATTCGAAAAGAGTTTTCTTTTGGGCGAGAGCCGAGCTGCTGGCCGTCTTCTCCAGCCTGCTTCTTGAACATGGCACATTTGGCGATGACGTGACAACTCGCTTTGATCGGCTCTGTCTGGTGGTGGCAGGCTACCGTGAGATGTGTGACATTTACAGAACGCCAAACGAAACCCAAAAGACACTAACCGTGAACCAAAAATAATACGGCGTAAAATAAAAACATTTCCTCATCACTTTAATAAAATAACCCTAGAAAAAAAATATGAATGTGACATTTGTTTTTTTTTATAAATACAGTATTACATTTTGGTCAGTACCTTTTTTTTTTCGTCAACCATTGCAATCGCGTTCTGCTCACCACTCTGCTCTTACGTCTGTGACAAAGAGTGCCCCCCCCACCGCCCCCGGCGCAGTGCTCGCGTCTGGAGGGCGACGTGGCCTGGTGGTGCCTCGCGTCTGGGCCACTCGGCCATCTCAGGCACCTTCACAATTCCGCGTCACTCCAAAGAAAACCCACGTCGCCATCCACAACAACGAACGCACATTCAAAGGCATTAAATAGTAAAAACAAATCAATACATAACGTCATTTAAGCCATCGATTTACTCCCGTCGTTACATACTCGTATGAATTCAGTTTCAAATTATTATTTTTTATCGGCGGAGATTGTCAGTTTTTTTTATTTTTTAATTTGGAGGTGGAACGCCCCATTAAATTCAACGCACAGAGTAAAAAATAAAACAATGTGGCCACATACGCGTGGGCCACAGGACGCCGTTCATCATCTATTGAGTCTCCGGTTTGGTCTGCCGTGCGTGGCGATGTATTTAGACGCGGCCTTCGGTCGGCCTCCACGCGCCGACGCACACTCGCCAACGAGCCCGACGCTCCTCATTTCGTTCAATTGCAACTTGAGCAAAAGCGAAATGTTCAACAACAACAAACAAAAATAAATCCTTCTGGGAGCCGACCGTGCGTGTGGACAACGTGCGATGACGTCAACGCCGATTGGCCTGTCGAGACTCGCACCCGTGACGAGAATGTGGAAATTCCACCACTGCTTCAGTTCGGTGCGACCGTCGAAACGTTTCCCGTCTGCCCGGGTGAGCGCGCTTTTGACAGCAAACGAGGCCCGCGCTTCCTCCACCTCCTCCTGCGCCGTCCGGCATAGGAGGAGGTGGAGGAGGTGGTGGAGGACGGGCGGACGTCGTCGTGGACGCCGCGCGACGGGCACAATTTGGCGAAGCCCTCCAGCACCTCCTGCCCCCGTGCCGTCGGCGACCAAAACGTCCGGCCTGTGACGCGCCGCCCGTCCAAAGGTGTCCACCACCACCGCCACCACCACCACTACCGCCACCACCACCGCCGCCGCTACCACCACCACCGCCTCCGTACTGCTCGGTGGCCAACCGCGGCGCAAACCCCCGCAGTTGTTCACGAGACTTTCGCAAGACAACTTCCACGCGGTCACCGCAAGACGATTTGGCGCAAACCACCACCCCCCAAATAATAATACAAATCCCCATGTGGCCCAGCGGCGTAGCAACTGAGTCGTGTGCAGGCAGTCCAACTGCACTAGGGCCGTGGACCGGGCTACAAAGAGCGGAGGGGGGGGGGGGATTTGGACTTTTAATATCTCAAAGAGGGGGGTGGGGGGAGCTGTATGTTCTGTACATGCATTGCCTCGAGTGGTGGGTGATTCATTATATTATTCCGAGTCGGAAACTGACGACTTTTAACGTCCTGGGGCAGACTCACAGATTTCCGGGCGATAAGCGGCTCGCTGTTGCCTCGCCCAAGAGGGGGCATCCCCCCCCCACCCACCGGTGCAAGATGCACGCAAACCCCCCCCCCCCCCACATCGGACCGAGCACGTGTATTTTAGCACGAGCATGAGACACGTTTGTCAATGCCTCTCCTGTTTCTATGAACGCCAATAACGGTAGGAGTTAAGTGTTGGGCAACAATGGATTTATTTTCTTCAAGATTAGGATATTAGGGCCACAAGAAAGCTGAGTTTAAAAACAAGAACATCTTAGTTCTGCCCATATATAGAAGCCACGTGGAAGGCGACGGTGTAAGCCGAGTGACACGCAACTGAAACGCTGGACTTGAAATGAGTGGGCTACGACTTGAATCTTACACGGGTAACAACGAACACAACACGAGGGGATGTGCGCACGAGAACGACAGTGTTTTATCTGTACACACGAACATATGCAAGTATACACATATACAGAGTATGTACACAACGCGCCGCATTAGCGCAGTGCGCCAAGAACCCGGCGACGTGAATTCGATTCCCACCCACGGCCACCATCAGTGGCAGGAGTCCCTGTGCTGTGCCTCCTGCACAACCACGCGTGGACCAGTGTGGTGAAGAAGAGCGAAACGCACCCGCCCCGCCAACCCCCTCCACCTCCCTTTCATCCAGCAGTGGATTGACAAAATGGCTGTAACTTATTCTAATGTATTGTACACACACGTGTGTAGAGCGTACACAGTACTGCATAAAGGTACGTGTACACGTGTTGTATTGACACCCCAGGCAACAAACACACACAATGCTGTTACAGGTCTTCACGGCGACCCTTAGTGCATTCATCTATGGACGCATTCAGCCGCGTGTGTACGTGCTGCGAATGCCACAATCGGAGGGGGAGCTACGTCACTCTTTAAAGCCTAATCACCCTACACAGCCCACCGAATACTCACACACACAGGTGTTGAGACGTTTGCATATATGTCTTCATTAGTCTGAGACGGGATGCGTTATAATACAGCAGCACTTTGTAAGTGTCCGTTTGAAAAGGACAGCATCGGTTGGATTCCTGGATGGCATCGGCTGGAGCCCCACGGTGTGGCTGGTGGGGGCGGCTTTCCTCCTCCGCTTGCAGTGAAATGGTGGAGCCCCCGTCCAAAGTAAAGAGATGATTGGAGTAAAAAAAAAACTATTTAGTTTTCTGAAGTTTCTCGAGTGCCCTGCACAGGATGGCCTCCAACAGGTCACGGAGTGTTTGTCGTACGAATAACCCAGAACACGCTCCGCCGCTTTGAATTGTCCAGGAGCTAAAGCCAACGTCGGGGTGTGCTGCTGCTGCTGCTGGCCACGAGAGGGCTTCAGGACAGAGCGAGAGAGAGAAAGCGCGTCGTTTCGCCGCACCTCCTCCTCCTCCTCGTCCCACGTGAAAGGAGTGCAGACGACCACAGTGGGGGGTTCACCGTACGGCCAGTCGCGCCATTGTGGCTCGTGTCATTACACTTTCCGTTCATAGAGATGTCCGCCGTGGCCTGTCCATGTTCCGATGCCGTTGACGGTCCCGCCAGCGTCTTCGAGAAGCTATGTCAGAGCCAGGAGGTTTGAGACTTTTTGGGAGGGGGGGGGGGTCTCGACCGATGTGTTGTCACGACGTCCCAAAGCCTCTCCCCCAGGCACGTGCGGTACGCACCGTGCCATGCGGGCTTCGGGAGTGCCGACAATCGACTTGATTCGGACTCTTGTGGATGCTGTCGGAACACTTCCGCCATCTCGGTAACGGAGCGAGAAGCTTTGCCGAGGTTCCGAGGCCTGCGGCCGCCCTCGTTAATACCGCGAGGTGCATTGGACCGGAACATCCACGGCCGTCTGCATCGCCAGCGGACGTGAAACTACCCCCCCACCCCCCCGTGACGCAAGTTAAAAGCAGCGCCCGTAGGTCACGCGCGTGCATGCCGGCACCGCCGTCAAAACTGTTGCATGCTTCAAACTGCCTGGTCGTTAAAACCACGAGATGCTGGGCATTTTCGACAAGAGATAGGAATGATTGTAAAGTGACAAATGAAACAAAAAATAAGGTCGAGTTAAAGCATTTTCAACCCTCAGGCTTTCGTGACCGATTATTTTGATTCGCAAATGGTTTTGGGTCGGGTTTGCCGAGTAGGGGAAAAAAACGTGCCGTGCGCCCTCCACCACCCGGCAACGGCCAACGAACCAATCTGCCGCGTGACAAAACGAGTGTCACCAATGTGGCGAGCGCCACCGGCGCGGGCGGGCGATGGGCACGCGCTCCGCGAACGTCTCCCGCCGGCTTCAGCCGCAACCAGCGTCGTCAGCTCCAAGTATCCTTGACGGCGCGCAGTGACTTACAACGGAGGCCACGGCAACAATTGACCGATGCAACGTGAACGCCGACAAATAGTTCTCAACTCGACTTAGACAATTACTTAAAGCTACGACGCTTTAATGTCCCCCCCCCCCCGCATTTAATGCGATCAGCCGCTCCCAACTGCAGCCGTCGGCGTTCAACAAACCGTCTCAAACAAATGTGGCAAACGTGAGATTGACTTTTGCTAATCACGGCCGATGAACTCTCAAATATGAAGCGAAACGGACTTCCCAGACTTGGTCGACACTGGGGATCAAGCGAACTACATTATGGCCGATGCAGATGTCATGACTTAAAAGGAATATGGCTTCGAATGTATTTTATGAACGTTAATTTATTTTGTAATATGGTTAAAAAAAAAAAATAGTGGTAAGCTTCACTGAACTGTCTTCAGGTATAGAGTATCCAGACATACACACACGCACGTACAGCGGACACAGATCTATAATATACGAACGCACGTGCATATATGTACACGCGTATTCGTAAAACGCACACACACACACACATTAACGCACACATGTGAAAGTTAACATATACTACGTATGTATTCTTATGGGCCTACGACAATCACTGTCAGACCTCGAAGCTGAAAAAGGTTGAGCCAGGACAGTATTTGGATGGGTGACCTCAATTCCTAACAGGTGTTATAGGCTGCGGGGCTACATTGGTGGGCCAGAATAGGGTGGTAGTGCAAATGCCTGGGATTTACTTGGCCGTCCTTCACCACGCTGGTCATACGGGCTGAAGGGAGTGGCGGCTCTACCCTGCTAGTCCATGGGCCGGAGTACACGTCTGTACCACTTAAGTTGGTCAAACGTGAGCGGTACCCATGTATTTGTGCGGCTAATAAGAGCGAATCATTTCGTAGCCCACTCATTTGAAACGGTTGGCACGCTATTCACTGTTATTGGCCCGCAAAAAGAAACTGAAACCACTGAAGTTATGCCACCCTAAGTGAAGTATCTGGCGTGGGCTGGTGGACTACACGTGGTGTATGTGGCACCAGATGGAGACTGAACAAAATCCATCGGTGTGCTTACAGAAACTTCCTGTTAAGGGTCTCCGTCGATTGCCATCTTTGTCAGCAGAGGTCTTTATTCGGGAACTCCGCAAAAAAGCAACCTCCCGTTACAATGGGACTCGTTATTTTTATACGAAATAAAAATGATGCATCCGCAGCAACACCACGGGGAGGGGAGTGGGGTCAAAGGTGTTAATGCACGGGCGAAGAAGGGGACGGGAGGGGGACGGAGAGAAGAGGATGACCGGGAAACGGGGATGTGAGGAGCCGTTCGGACACAAGTCCCCAGGACGAGCACAGAGGGCAGGGATCAAGATGTCTGTGATGAGAGTTTCAGAGACAGAGGGTGGAGCAGCGTCTGTGTCCACACGGGGGTTGTGGGAGGAGGGGGGGATTCTGAGGTGGGGGTGTCCACAGAGGCCACGTGATGTACGGGAGGCTGGAGTTTATATCGAGAAGTGGTTCTTAACCTTTACCGCAGCCTTGCAACCCCCTAAGGTTCTCAGTCGTAAAAAAAAATGTACAATGTTAATAAATACAGAGGTTTGATGAAATAAAGTAGTTGTACTTACGTGCCCGTGCTTCTTAATTTGTGTTTTCGATTATTTACCTTCTAAAAACACTCTGGCCACGTCTCGCACACCCAGGGGGTGCGTGCATCCTAGGCTAAGAACCGCTGATCTAGAGAAATATGTTCAGGTCCTACATCTGGTAAGGGTGCCTTAACTTGGCTCTGAGCCTGAGGCACTTCCATGAATCCTGGTAAATCCTGAGCATCCTAAGCTTTCCCAAATCCTTAATTTTTTGAGCCGCAGTTTTTAATGAACTTACATCAATTTGCATCAATTATATATCTGGCATGCAGATGTGCGTTAGCATTCACCGCATATATATACACACACAGACGCACGCACGCACAACAGGCAATGGAAACGGCAAAAGCACGCACACTCAAAACTGTCCTGTGTCCGACTTCTATAGAAAATTGGGGAAGCACATTTCTCCTGAATTTGTACAAAAACATCCTCAATTTAAACCCATCACAGCCACCCACCCCCCCCCCAACGTCTCCTTATGGGCAGCACTTTAAACCGAGTTGGCGATTTAGACCAGGGTCACTTTGGCGGTGTTTTTAGTCAACCTGAAATCGTATCCCACCACCCCCATCACCGCCTCCCGCCCACCCCCCCCCCCCCACCAAGACCACGTCATACAAACGACCCCCCCACCTCCCGCCTCATTAAATAAAGCTTTGTAATATTTTTTTATACAAATACGAACAATTGATGATAATTCAATAGAATAAACATTTAGCCCATGTCGGGTTGTCAAGTCCCAGGTGAGAATTGAAGGCGCTTGTACAAAAAGAAAGGAAAAGACTTCGCTGCGTCGTGCGTAAACATTCGCGCCTTTCTTAAATCGTTCGTGAATCAGCAGAGGAAGGCGGGATGTGAGCTATGGGTGGGTGCTTTTGGAAGAGAGAGGATGCAGCACGGCGGTTTGCGACCGTTCCTAATTTACGTTCCGCAAGGCTTCGCGAGAGCCGGGACATGGGGGGGGCGGCCTCCATCGGGGTCGTAGCGGAAAAAGGGAAAGTTGTACGTTGGGCGGTCGGTTCCGTCTCAACCGGGCGGTGGCGCTCGGCCCGCGTGCACTTGACCGGACGTCGCGTGTGCGCCGGTCCGTCGCGCGGCATCGCCGCCACCGACGTGTCCGTCCCGGTGCGGGCTGCACGAGAACGCAATGCGCGTGGCTCCGCCTCGGCTCTTGACCACGCGCCCACCGACGCAGCTCGATCCACGCTCTTTGCTCACTCGCTCGCTCCCCCGCGCCCACTCCACGCCCGCTCCCCACGCCGCTCCCCACGCCGCTCGTTTCGTGACGCGGCTGCCGGAGACGTTCACGTCCCAGCGGGGGAGCTCCGCGGTGCGGTACCACGCTCGACGTGTCCGTGCGCCCCCCCGCGGCGGAACGTTAACGGTGGCCGGGTCCAACCGACAGCACCGACCGCGATGAGGAGTCCGGGTGCGGGTCGTGAGCCGCGCCGCTCTCTCTGCGCCCGCCCAGGTGGCGCTGCCGCGATCTCCACGACCGCCCGGGGCGTCCCCCTGCCCGCCGCCACTGCCGCGCGCGCGGCACGGCGTGCCGTTCTCGCCGCGCGTTGCCCGGTCGGCGCACCCGCCCCCCCCCCCCCGCCCCCCCGGCGGCCGATCGTCGTTTCTTTGGCAGCCTCGGCGTTCCGCGTCGAGCTGGGAGGTCGGCGCTCTCCACACCCGCGTCCCCGCAGAGACGACGCCCGGGGAGGAGGGGGAGGGGGTGGCTTGCTCCCTGCGGTGCGGCGACGGAGGAGGGGAAAGTGGCGCGTGGGAGGGGGGAGGGGGGGAGGGAGGAGGAGGCGGTGGTGCCGCCGCCGCCTCACAGCGCCGTCGACGAGATCTTCTTGATGCCGCGGCGCTGGGCGAGGGTGGAGGAGCCCACTGGCTCCAGCGCCGGCTGGGCCAGCGTGTGGTGCAGGGCTGAGTAGGTGGCGGCCATAGCGCCCTGTGGGAAGGGCGAGGGGGCGGGTGGAAGAGGGAGCGTTTGTGAATGTGTGTGGCCGACTGTGGTGTGATTCTATAAAGTGGGTTTGTTCCGTGTGTGTACGCTGCGCGTACGAGACCCGATTCCCTCTCGCGGCCACCAACACCAGTGACGCTTATCTGAACCGGTGCCGGGGCTCCTCTCGGCCTCAAACGAGTAGAGTATATTCTCCTATAACGCGGTAGTTGCGTTCATGAAAAACACCGTATTATGGAAAAATATAGGGTAAAGCATAGTCCGCAATAACCACATGAGATGCATATGCAGGCCGTACAACCGCTAATTCCTACTCGCGCCACGTAGTTCTGCTCGCTCAATCGCGTTATATCCAATTCGCGTTCTAGGAGAACAGCCTTTACCTGGTGCTGTGTGTAAGCCTCGGTACTCGGGAAAGGAAGGCTGCCGGGCGTGGTGCAGGCCTTCATAGGTGCTCACCAACAACACTTCCGCCAAGTGTGTTAAAGTGTGGGGATCTGGGTGCGCGTACGCATGTGGGTGGGATCTCCTACCTTGTGGGGAGCAGTAGCGTCGCGGTTAGCACGCTGCACTATGAACCTGGCGACCCGAGTTCAATTCCCGCTCACGGCCAACACCAGTGACAATTGTCTGAGCCGGTACTGGGCCTCCCCTATGTCGACTTAGCCTCAAATGAGTACCTGGTGCGGTGTCGAGTAAACATCGCCACTGGGGAGACAAAGGCGGTCGGGCGTGGTGTTGGCCACCCACCACCTCGTGTGCCGTACCGGCCTTCATAGCTGCTCGCTAACAACACTTGTCCCAACAGTCTGTTCAGGCTATGCGGGGGATCTTTGTCTTTGCCTCCTACCTTGACAAGCGCCGCGTCCTGCCGAGTCAGCTGGCACTGGGGCAGCGTGTCGCGCAGCGCGATCCACGGGTGGCGCAGCACCTGGGCGGCTGTGAAGCGCTGGTGCGGGTCCACGTGCAGCATCTTCTTCACCAGGTCCTGCACGAGTGCGCGCCACGCAAAACGCGCGTCCAAGTCGGACGCGTTGAACAATGGTCAGGCACGCGCGCAGTGTGGACCGACGGCCCAGGACCCTTCCCGAAGGAGCCGGGAGACTCGCCACGGCTTTCCTGCGACAACAATCGCGTGCGTCTGCTACCTTGGCGGCCTCGGACACCGTGTCCCAGTTGCCGCCGGACAGCAGGAAGCGTCCGCTGCCGATGCGTGTCAGGATCACGCCCGGCGTGTCGTCGGGCCCGTTGGCGAAGGGCGTGTGCCTGGTGCCCGCCAGGAGAGGGGGGAGGTGCAAATGCAGAGGAAGACAATTCGAAAAATGAACTCGCTACATTTGTCAAGAAACAAATAAATGATGGGTGATGCTCGTAAAAAAAAGTAGAGCGATTCCATTTCAAGTTCACGAACAACTTCATTGCAGCAATGTTTAATATAATTATTATTGTTGTCGTTGACATACTTCAGCAATTTGTACTTATATACGTTATTCGTGTTTGGTATTGTTGGAACTTTCTGACCCGCCCCAACTGGACATCTGCAGTCTAAATTAAGAATCTGATGATCGTGATTGAGAAAAATCGCTGAGAGAGTGCCCAGTCTGATCTCAGAAGCTAAGCAGAGGTGAGCCTGGACACTGCGTGGATGGATGACCACCATGCACAAGCTGGGTGTCACAGGGTTGCAGCGTTCCTCGCTGGACACGAGGTACGTCTCACCGTTCTACTTCTGTCCTCTATAGTCTCTCACCGCTACGCTTCCTCCCCCGCCCCGCCTTCATCAACCTGCACTTGACCAGTGCGGTGAAGTATGGTCAAATAACCGCCACTGTGGGGGGGCGGCCTCATCCAGCAGTGGGATTGACAAAGTGACTGTAATTAGCCAAGATAGTGGAATCGAGTTTTTTTATTCCCACTAACACAACTGCATGGTGCTATCAACACGGACCGCCCATTGCGTGTGTGTGTGTGAACGCACATTATTTGGCTGAACACCTTTAATGTATAGAGGATTGCAGAGCTTGGGCGACTGT
Organism: Lampetra planeri; assembly: GCF_965212315.1. NCBI lineage: Eukaryota > Metazoa > Chordata > Hyperoartia > Petromyzontiformes > Petromyzontidae > Lampetra > Lampetra planeri. The sequence continues at coordinate 8,801,406 of NC_136153.1, forward strand.
TGGTATCAGCTCATTGCCTGGCTGCTGCCTGTTATAACAGTGGCCAGGATCCACAGATAGAGCGATAATATCGCTCTATCTGTGGATCCTGGCCACGCCGCCCAAGTTGCTCCCTCACTCGAGTTGGTTGCAGTCATCGTTTACGGTTGAAGCCACTGCGGTGATGCGGTGCGAGCGTACCCAGCCAGCATGGTGTAAAGCAGAACTCCCAGGCTCCAGATGTCGCACGCTGCGTCGTAGCCCTGCCTCTTGAGAACCTACACAGACAAAATACCCACGCGTGCAAACAAAGTAGTACAATCAATGTATCCATATCGACTGCAGGGGCAACTGCTGTCAGTACGCAGCTATTAAGGTCAGCATGGCAACACGGGGGGGGGGGGGGGCAGAACTAATCCCAGCCACCGTTGTCTTAGGAATGCCAATGTCCTTACACTGCACCAGGTACTCATTTAAGGTTGAGTTGACCTAAGTGAGGCCCAGGACCGGACCAGTTATAATTCTGCACACCACTGATGTTCGCCAACGCTGCGAAATGAACTTGGCCCACTGGGTTTGTTGCGCGAGAACCACCGCTCTCCACCATAGTTCCATGCAAAGACAAAGATCCCCCGTGTAGCCTTAACAGACTGTTGGGGCAAGTGCTGTTAGCGAGCACCTATGAAGGCCGGCACGGCACACGAGGGGGTGGGTGGCCAGCACCACGGCCGACCGCCTTTGTCTCCCCAGTGGCGATGTTTACACACCGCACCAGGTACTCGCTTGAGGCCGAGTCGACCTAGGGGAGGCCCAGGACCAGCTCAGATAATGAATCGTCACTGGTGTTGGCCGTGAGCGGGAATCGAACTCGGGTCGCTAGGTTCGTAGCGCAGCGCGCTAACCGCTAAACCACCGCTCCCCATAGCCTCATACACACATTTGAAGAATAGGGCATGGGCATCGTGGTTCAAATTTGAAAAATTACTCTCAAATTGAGAGACATAGCAACAGTTGCCCTGACTGGCTAACGCTCCGTTGCAGGCCAATGCTTGCGCGTTATGACAGCAGCAGGGCATTGGAAGGGTAAGGGGCTCCGTGATTGCCCAGACATGGCAGCCACACATGCCAATCCTCGAGTGGAAGCCACGAGTGAACATCAGCTGGCTACGCGCTCTCTCACCTCGGGCGCCACGAAGTTCGCCGTGTAGCACGGCGTCATGAGCAGCCCGTTCTCGGCACGCAGCTGCTTGGCGAAGCCAAAGTCGCAGATCCTCAGCGACTCCGGGTTCCCCGACTCGTCCACGTACAGGATGTTGCTCGGCTTCAGGTCTCGATGCACCACCTGGCAGAGGAAGAGGGACAAGAGGAGGAGGAGGGAGTTGCAAGGCGGGATGAGTGGCTGTGCGCGTGTGGTCGGCGCGGTGTTGCTGTGTGTGTGCGTGCGTGCGAGTGGTTTTTGTGTGTATGTGCACGATTGCTTGCTTGTGTGTGCGTGCTTGCGTGAGTGGTTGCTGTGTGTGTGTGTACATGCGAGAGTGATTACTATGTGTACGTGCATGAGTAATTGCTGTGTGTGTGTGCGTGATTTCTGGGTGTGTGCTTGCGTGAGTGGTTGCTGTGTGTGTGCGTGCGTGAGTGATTGCAGTGTGTGTGTGTACATGCGTGAGTGATTACTATGTGTACATGTGTGAGTGAATGCTGTGTGTGTGTATGCGTGAGTGATAATTATGTGTGCGTGCGTGATTGCTGTGTGTGTGTGTGTGCGTGAGTGATTACTATGTGTATGTGCGTCAGTGGTTGCTGTGTGTGTGTGAGTGCGTCCGAGAGAAGTGCACCCACCCCCTGCGAGTGGAGATACTCCACGGTGCGCGCTATCGTCTGCAGCACCGCGCTGGCCTCGCGCTCCGAGAAGAACTTCTGCCGCAGGATTTTATCCAGCAGCTCCCCGCCCTTCATGAGCTCTGTGACGAGGTAGACACTCTTCCCATCGTCGTACACCTAAAGATGACGAGGTACAAGCTGTCATGGTCATCGTAGACCTAGAGATATCATCATCATCATTATTTTAATCATCACCATCCTAGAGCTACATCACTGAAAATTCAAGATTGCAATTCTCACCAACCATGAATTGGCCAAAATAGCAGCCACGTAGTGGGCTAATGTTTTAAATTACACCATCATTGTCGCCTGGAAATTAATTCCCGTGCACCTGCGGCAGGAATCGAACCATCGGATATGTGCAAAGTGCTTTTGGTGGCGAGTGCTCCGACCGCTGGGCCATTGTTCAGCAGCCCGTACACCGTGTACATACAAGTAGGGAGAGTTAAAAGCCCTTTCAGGGCATCCACTCACAGGCCATTACTGACAAAGGTGTTGTCACAAGCGCTATTTACGACTGGGGCTAAGAGAGTTCATGCGTGCGTGCGAGTGTTTGGAGGTGTATGTGGGGAGCAGTGCCGCACTGATTAGCAAGCGTGCACTAGGAATCCAGCGACCCGAGTTCGATTCCTGCTCACGCCCAACACTAATGATGATTCTAGATTTGAAGCTTTCGTGACTGCAAGGATTCATATTCTTAGGTTTTTTTCGGTAAAGTCACGTAGGTAAAAAATTTAAATTAATTTAAATTTTTTACCTACGTGACTTTACCGAAAAAACCTAAGAATACTAATGATGATTATCTAAACCGGTTCTGGGCCTCCCCTAGGTCGACTCGGCCTCAAATGAGTACCTGGTGCAGTGTGTAAACATTGCTACTAGGGAGACAAAGGCGGCTGGGCGTGGTGCTGGCCACCCACCCCCTCGTGTGCCGTGCCGGCCTTCATAGGTGCTCGCTAACAGCACTTGCCCCAACAATCTGTTAAAGGTTATACGGGGATCTTTCTCTTGTCGGTGTATGTGGGAAGCAGTGCTGCAGTGGGTTAGCACAACCGCACTATGAACCCGGTAACCCGAGTTCGATTCTCGCTTGCAGCCAAGATCAATTACGAATGTCTGAACTGGATCAGCCTTAAATGAGTAACTGGTACAAGTGTGTCATCCTCAGCACTGGGGAGACAAAAACACGGCCGGGAGTAGTGCTGGCAACATCACTCCGTCGTACACCGTGCCAGCCTTAATAGGTGCTCGCTAAAAGCATTTTATTGTAGGCTATATGGGAGATCTTTCTCCTTTTTGTAGGCGTATTCATGGATGTGTGTATTTGTACTTGTGTTTATGTGTGTGTCCGTGACTACGTACGTGTGTGCGCACTGTCTTATGACAAGCACCTCCCACTGTAGGTCTACTCAGCCTGAAATGGCCAGATCCCGCGTACGCACGTGCGTGTGTGCGATGTTGCCCACCCAGCCCCTTTGCAAACTCGTGTCACGCCGACCCCAATATGCACTTTGCCAACAGCACCTGCAGGCACAGCCCCTTCAGCCGGGAGAACTCTTTGGCTCGTGTCATCGCCTTGAGCTCCCGCTGCTCCACGCATGCACGTGCGCGCCCCGTGTACGCGCGCTCCCCGTGTGTATTTGCGCTCCCGTACATACGCGGTGTGTACATGTGCTCCCCATGTACACACATGCCCCGTGTACGCGCGCTCCCCGTGTGTACGTGCGCTCCCCATGTACACACGTGCCCCGTGTACACGTGCTCCGTGTGTATTTGCGCTCCCCGTGTACACACATGCCCTGTGTACGTGTGCTCCGTGTCTACGTGCGCGCGCCTGTTTCCCCCGCGCTGCTGTGGCAGCGTGTGGCCAGCCTAAGCCAATTAGCGTAAAGGTCGCGCGCGTGCGTGTAATGGCCCCAAACGGTCGCCGAGCCGTGACGGGGGTTTGTAAACGAGTTAACGAGGGGCCCAGCCCGTTCGATAAATCTGGAAGAGGCCGAGTTTATTGAAACCACAGCCGTGTTTCTCGCACGACAGTCAAATATTTGTTCATTCTGAAAGCGAGAATTCAGCCGATTTAAGTGCAAAAACTAATTTAGTGTCATGGGTTTTGTGTGTGTGCGGTCATTGGTGAATGGGCTGAGACCAACAATTCACTACACTAGAGAACCCGGTTTAATCACAGGCGGGTGAAACCTGGATTTGAACCCAGACTCTTAAAGCAGTTGCGCTCAGCACCCTTCCAGTAAACATCCAACGTTGGTCGACGTTGGTCCCGACGTTGGCCCCGACGTTGGCCCAACTCTGCACGTTCACCGTTCTGACACGGCCATGTAAAACCCTCCAGGCCACCTCGCAGGCCGAGCATAATTTATCAGAGACGAACCTACGGCAATTTGCGGATTTTAAAGCGAGCTTACGTCTTTTAACGTGATGACGTTGGGATGCTGTCCGTAACGGAGAAGGATTTCTATCTCTTCCGACGGGTCTCGTTTACTCTTGTCGATGATCTGTTCAGCAAAAATAAAACAAAATAAACAAAACATTAGAGAATGTAATAGTTAGCGTGTGGATACCACGTCTCTAAGGCATGCTGTAATATTTAAACTAAATAAGATAGTTCATTCATTCATTCGTAGATTTCCATCTATTTCTTTTCTACATTTAAAAACAGGATGCAAACCATATATTTAAAGGAATCCACAACCCAAAAAACACAAACAAACCTTATCTGTTAGATACACGCCTGTTAAGTTTGCGCAGGAAAGGGGTGATGATGTTGCCACCGCGTGCGATCCCAATTGAGTCATTTCCAGGTACAGCATTGGAATGCTTTTTGGCAACATTCTGTGGGCTTTTAGCTACGGGAGAAAACCAGAGAACTCGGAGGAAACCCGTGCACACGCACACAGGCACACACGCACGCACACACACAGGCACACACGCACGCACGCACACACACACACACGCACGCACACACACACGCAGGCACAGGCACACGCGCACGCACACACACAGGCACACACACGCACACACACACGCACGCACACACACACGCACGCACAGGCACACGCGCACGTGCACGCGCGTACAGACCTTGACGGCGTACTCCATGTTGGTGGTCTTGTGTATGCAGCGCTTGCACACCGAATAGGAGCCCACACCGATGTCCTCCCGCAGCTCATAGCCGTCCGAGAACTGCACGCTGTTGCCGTGCAGCTGCTGTTGGGAAACAAAGCTTTAGTACTCAAAGCTAAGTCCGGGTTTCATAGCCGGCTGCTGCCATGCTCCAGTCTTTTTTTTTCCCCATCGCCAGCAGGACCCAGCGACAAGATCCCCTGCCTGTGCCACCACCGTGCCGCTACTGTCGGTCGTCCACCGTATCGCTCCTCGTTCCTGTCACTCCGCCCTGCACTACAGCTCATGGTGGAACTCTTTGCAGCAGCGACTCACAACCTCCTCCTCTTGTCTACACAGAGGAGCGGGGGCCGTGGTCACTGCCGGGCGTCGTTTCTCCGTGGCAGCCCCCGCCGTTGTGACGCGGCCATCATCACGGCCCCGCTGCGCCCTCGCAGCAGTGGCAGCGTTCAATCGACTCCGACTTTTAAGAAATACTTTAAGGCCCCACCCCTTTCTCCCAGCGTTTGAGTGTCACTGAGTTTGGCACCTCGCCTCTTGAGTCGCGGTCATTTACATCCGTCAAATATTGTGAGTGTTACAGATTGCGTTATAATAATTATAAAAATTACTATTCTAGCAGAGCCTGCCAAGACGTAGGAAAAAACCTTGACAAAGACTCCTAGGTATGGCAGTGGGCGAATATCCATTGCATCGCTGCCTTCTTCAGCCATGTGATCGAACAGAGGCAATGAGACCCTGCAGAAGGCAGCAACACAGCAGCATACCCTTCACCCACCGCTGAACCGACTCGTTAAGTAAACACTTGTGGGCCGGCTTTGTACTCTTTAGTGGCGTGGAGTTGCAACTAATCACGCATCCCGCTGAGGTACTCCTAACCAGGGAGGATAACGTCCTCTAACTGCAAATCTCTGTAACGAGCGACAAGACGCGCTACCGCTGCACCACCTCCCAAAACTCTATGTTTTTCCTTGATTTTGATGAGGAAGAGTTTGACCAGGATGAGGTTGTTACTTCGTATTCGTACGGCTGATGTTGGTGTAGAGCAACAACGTATAATTTAACACGGAGATGGTTGGGCCAGATAATCGCGTCGGGAGTGGCGGGGGGGGGGGGCGGTGAATCGGTCGGCCGTGTTTGTGCATTGGGGCATCTCGTCGTCGGGGCGTTCCCGGCACGAGCGATCGTAGCGCTCGGCTGCTCCACCTGCACGATGGGGTGAAGCTGCGTGGTGGCCATCACGAACGTCTCCTCCACGTCGCCCAGCGGCGTCGCCACGAAGCTGAACCCGCGGAACAGCTGGTGAGCGTTGGCGCTGGGAGGCACGCCTGGGGAATCTGACAACAAATAAACCACAAATAAGAAATGTTCTCTTGATGTAAACTTTAAACGTACGTTTATGGAGCCAACACAATGATCCACATTTGTCTTTTAGGTTCGGCCGCGTGAGATTTTTACTCCCGAACATTCTCGTTATTAACCCTCTGCCGCCCGACAAAACAAGTCACGTTTACGGAGATATGATTTTTCTTTACACGTGCCAACACATGGACCGAACTCCCACCAATAAGCTCCTCCTCACCGCCGGCCTGAGAGAATTTCACGGCCGAATTGGACGTCAACCCACGACGCCGTTTTGCTCAAACCGCTTTGTATGCACGTACGTTGTATGCATGTTGCACGTATGCATGTTGAACTTCTTTCGCAGCCACGATAATCAATGGCGCGGGGAAGGCCAACAAACTAAACACAAAAAGCAGTTCTAGAGTAATAAAGTTTGTCAATCTAGAGGATTTAAAAAAGTGCATAGCTCCAGTGGCTTCCTAATATCGGAAAGCGAGACAGTCTCGAGATGGCCGCAGAAGCGCGTCTGAAAGCGCGCGATGGCGGTGACCATCTTTGTTCGATGACGAGCCAAAAGCCGCTGCATCGGGTAGCGAGCTCGGATCACAACGTGAGGCCGCTTCAGCTGCCCATGCTGTTCTTATGTTGTACAGACACACATATCAAGCGAGGGCGATGTTCAAGATGTTCATTAATCTGAAAAATCTTTGGATGACCCAAATCATTTCGTGCAATATTGACAAAGTGTGATGTCACTTCCGCTAAAAGTGCGTTGCGTGATCTCATGTTGGCAATACATTTAGTAACTTTAGATTAAATAGTTTAAATATAATAATCCTTACATTCAAATCATCGATTTATTGATGGAACTTTAGAAATATGAAAAATCAACGAATAAATATTTAACACCTTAGCCATACTTATCAAATACGAGAAAGAATTTTTGATGTCAAGGCTATAGCACCGTTTTCTAATTTTATCGTCGAGGTCAAAGACTTCTGGCACTGCAAAATTCTCTTTATACTCAGTTGACGTGCACTTTGTGTGTGTTTGTGTGTTTTCGTCTTTGTGTGTTTGACTGTTAATGTGTTGGTCTTTGTGTGCTTGTGTGTGCTAATGTGGTTTTGTCTTTGTGTGTTTGTGTGTTAATGTGTTTTTGTCTTTGTGTGCTTGTGTGTGTTAATGTGTGGCTTTGTCTTTGTGCGTTTGCTTTTTGCCATCAAGAGTATTTGGAAGTCCGATTCGGCCTTCTATCGCAAGGGTTCCTCCCCGCTACCGTTACAGGGAACCCGGTTCTCACCTTTTGGTGTTTTAGCCGTGAATTCGGGGTCGAAGTAAAACGTGTCTTCCGGTCGGCCTACGGCAGGCTTGAATGGCGGGTGAATTTCTTTCCGATAGAGCTTCTGTAAAATAACACGCACGGTGCAGAATGAGACGTCGATCCTCCGAGTGGCTGCACAGGGGGAGCGGAGGCACAGTGGTTAGCGCATTTGCGTGCTTTATCAACTCGGCGACGCGAGTTTAATTCCTAGCTATGGCTAACATCGGTGGCGAGCGACATATGACCTGGTCCTGGATCTGCCACCACCCTTTACTTACGTGCGCACTGACCAGTGTGGTGAAGTACGGTCAAACAAATGCCAATACCCACATTGTATGTCTTCATCCAGCAGTGGATTAACAAAGTGCTGTAATATATTTTATTTACATATTCATGATATGGCTGTTCAATGGCCTACATGATAAGCATTGAATGTCAAGTTAACACAAGTCAAAATGCCTCTGTTCAAATGAATGTATGGGGGTGGCACTCATCTCTGCTGGCAGCCCTGAGCCAGTGGTGGAAATTACACATTCCTGTGACAGGGGCCAGTCTGTTTATCGGACAACCACTGATCACTCTGCACAATGTGGTGCTCATGATGACAGGCTGCATCAATCTCCAGCCAAGAAATGCACTAAGTTATTCTCGCTCACTCAGTCAGCCAACCGATCACTCAAGCACCCACCCATGACTGCACTCAATCACCCACGCATCAATCCACTCACCCACTAGCTCGCCCATCCACTCTCCTTCTAACCTACATACCCCACCCATTCCCCCATTCACCATCAGCTAAATAAAGTAAAACGTATACAAAAACTTACGTTCCAATCAATAGTGGAAAAGAATGGATGTCTTTTGATTTCTTCCACACCATCAGAGCCAGCTCCTGAAAGTAAAGTATAACACTGCACATCAGGACAAACACGGTGGGATTTCTAGGTAACAAAACCACGTGATTGTAAGCACATGATCGCTCCCTCCCATCATGCCTTGCATCTCATGTGACACCACCGCACCGCTTGCACACAGCCTTGTCTAGACCACCGACTCACAAGGCTAAACAGTGTCACCAACAAAGCATTTTAAACAGCAGCAGCAACAGGAGGACAACGAGACAACTGAGTTTCACCCTCGTTGGGAATCATCTGCACAGTATAGCACTTGCTGCCTTCTACTGCCTTGTGTCACAGGGGCGCTGTGGGCGAGCTCTCGCTGGTCACTGCGGGCGACAACGAACGACTCTCAACACTTCCATAAAACTCTCAACGGGTCAAAGTGTCTCCTTGCTCAAACAAGCGATTGGTCGGTGCTCATACTCCATTGGTGGCCCTAAATCAGTGGTGGACATTCCACATTGCCATGGGCTGTGGCAAGTCTCTTTAGGTCAATCAAAAGGTTATACAGATTGTTACGAACCCTGGATGGATGCGTGTGCCGAGTGGACCCCTAAGAGAGGTGATGTGGATTGGAGGGTCGAGGAACGCGTCCGTGATTTCCAAGAAATCTGCCCATTTCTCGAGCAAGTTCCTTGTTTCGGAGGAGGTTTCGTGTTCCCGCACTGGGACATTTTTTTCTAATTTTAACTTTTCATTTTATTGCAATCTTATTTACAATGAAAAAACAAACCCCGAGTAGGTTAAGATACGCGATACGATTGTGATTTTTCCTTCTTCCCGTTAAGACGCCGTTCGAAGACGCTGCCGCGCTCGTGCCCCGAGGGTCTGGCGTGCTGGACTTGCAATCGAGGGGAGGGGGGCGGGAAACCTCAACCACGTGTTTGTTTTTTAGCTGTCGGAGGAAACCGCAGAGCTCGGGAGGAAACCCCATGCAGAACATGGGGAGAACAAGTACAGTGTGAAAGAGTAGGCCAACATACCCCACCCCCCGCCCCAAGAGGGGCTCCATGGTGAATCAGGAGAGTGATAACAGAATGATGAAAAAGGAATCGGGGGCTTTATTCTTTCCAGCACTAATACAGGTGCATTGAGCAGATATAACTGCTCAACACGCAAGCTATTAATGATTTGATATCGTTCGTCTTTGGGCGTTGTTCTCTGATCCGACACTGGTGGTGAGACAAAGCCATAAAGGAGGCCGTCTCTGGAGTAGGCCAATCAGTTTAAAATACAATGTGTACATGGTCATCGGAGCACATTTGTCTGCATGTTTCACCACAAGCATGACGTGTGGTTAATGCAGACTTGATTATGCCTTGTGCCCTGAGAACGATTGTTTAAGGGCGCTTTATACATTCAAATAATGATTAAATAATTATAAGGTATCTATTTAGTGTTTGAACATCTGAACACCTCCTGTATTATTGTCGTACAGGGTAAAGCTTATTGTTTGGGTCTTTCGGTAAAGTCACGTAGAACAAAAATCTTAACAAAAAGCTACGACGTTTCGATCGCAACACGAGCAATCGCTATCACAAGGGAAGGAGGAGGGGGAAAGCTGCTGAGGCAGACTGCCTTTGTTGTTCTACGAGACTTAACCGAAAGTCCCAAAGAATATAAATTCCTGCAGTCACGAAAGCGTTAAGTCAAGGGTAGCTTATTGTTTTTTTATCACTTTCATATCGGCAAAAAAAGGGGACCCCGTATAGATGATAACAAATTGGCGGGTGAAGTGTAGAGGCTGTGAATTAAAATGTTGCTTTCTCTACAATTCGTCACTGTTATTTTAGTGGGGTATCGATGAACGGATCACCACACTGCAGCGCCTAAACTGATGCAGACTATGGCCAAACCACGCACAATGTCCCTGAGCTCATCCGCCCTCGAAAGCTAAGCGAAATTGAGCCTGGATAGCGCGTGGATGGGCGGCCACAATGCATGAACGGTGTTAGCGGCCGCAGGGCTATGGTGTTGTTGGAAGCAAATGGCAATTTAGCACAAACCGTTGTTGTACTGTAACTATATGCTTTCATGCCTATGCTAAAAGACTTCGCCCACCGGCAATGACCAACATGGTGAAGTGTGGTCAAATAACCCCCCCCATGACCTGCATAGCGTGGGGGTGCCCTCGTCCAGCAATCGATTGGCAAGAGGGCCGCACATGTGACATGTACCCGATGCATTTAAACAATGGCATCATCATCAGCCACGATCAATCCACTGCTGCATTAAGGCCCCCCGAGCCGTCGCCATCTCTCAGTGCTGCGGCGTAACGATCCGTGCGGCGCCCGAAGACGAGCCGATTTCATCGCTCCATCTCCACGGAGGACGAGGGGCCCAGCCTCGGGTACGGTTCTCTCCTTTGACTGCCGCTCCGTTGTTAGTCTCGCCCATAGGCCATCATCCCCGCGAGGAACGTGGCCCGGCCCGAGCCCACGTCACTATTCTTAACAGTCGTCTTTAACCTGCGCCCGTTCTCTCAGCCACGTGTGCGTCGCTCCGTCTCTCGAGCGTGGACGAGTGGCATCGGTCCACACCACCATTCACGCTCACGGCCAACATCAGTGACAAATGCCTTAACCGGTCCTGGACCTGGCCTAGGTCGATGGAGCCTTAAACGCGTACCTGGTGTGTGAACATCAGCACTGCGGGGACACAGGTGGCCATGGGGTGGTGCTGGCTGCCCACCAAATGTTTTGCCGTGCCTAACTTCATAGGTGCTCACTAACTGCACTTGCTCCAAGAGTCTGTTCAGGCTACACGGGGCCTCTTTGCCTTTGTGCGCACGTGAAATTCAAGTGCCCATTCATCAGTGTGCGGTGTGTCATGTGCGGGACAGTCTGTTATGGTTACAATCGCCACAGAACAGCATCACAACAACCACAAGGCGCGCACACAGAGACACAAAGATAAAGATCCCCCGTATAGCCGTAAAAGACTGTAGGGGCAAGTGCTGTTACCGAGCACCTATGAAGGCCGACACGGCACACGAGGGGGTGGGTGGCCAGCACCACGCCCGACCGCCTTTGTCTCCCCAGTGGCGATGTTTACACACCGCACCAGGTACTCATTTTAGGCCGAGTCGACCTAGGGGATGCCCAGGACCGGTTCAGATAATCGTCACTGGTGTTGGCCATCAGCTGGAATCGAACCTGGGTCATTGGGTTCATAGCGAAGCGCGCTAACCGCTACACACACACAATGACACGCACGCACGCACGAACGTACAGAACACAAAGAGTACCCCTCAAGCCTTGTATACCGCTGGGGCAAGTGCTGTTACTGGGTGAACGCCGGGACACAGCACGCGAGGGGGTGGTGTGGCCAGCACTACGCCACATGTCCTAGGTGGATGCCCATTCCCACAGTGAAAGAACGGCAGGCGCAGATTACAGATGTCCAGCCAATCGATCAGCTCCAAAACATTAGGTCCTGCTGTCAAAGACAAGGGCTCCTATTTGCTGCTCTGCCATTGCTTAGTCCAGCAGACGTTCTTGCTTTGACCCGACACTCACCCAAGCTGCACCGTTGACAAAAAAAAGACAAAGATCCCCCCTACCAGTTAGGACAAATGCTGTTCGCGAGCACCTATGAAGGCCAGAAAGGCACGCGAGGGGGTGGGTGGCCAGCATCACGCCCGGCCGCATTTGTCTCCCGAGCGACAATGGTTTTACACATCGCACTAGGTACTTATTTGAGGCTGAGTCGACCTTGCGGAGGCCCAGAACCTGTTCAGATAATCGTCCCTAGTGTTAGCGGCCATGAGCAGGATTCAAACTCAGGTCGCTGGGTTCGTAGCGTAGCGCGCTAAGTGCTACGATACCGCTCTCCACAGTCACAAACACACATACGCTCACACACACACAAACAAGACAAAGGCACTCACCTAGGCGATTGCCTGGGTTCCTCTTGAACAGCATTCGCAAGAGACTCTGCGCTTCTCCACTCAAGAACTGCGGCATTCCTAGCTTGGCCCTGCAAAGCACGGGTCACAACAATACCAACAAGCTGAAAAAAGCCAGTCCAGAAAGGGAGTCCGTATTTTGTTCGGGGGTTTTAACCGAATTCGGTTTCTGAGCAATGGATGTGGAGTTGTAAGGAAAAATACAAGTTGGAGAGCTACAGAGCACATCCGCGAAACTCTTACACACACAACTTAAATAAGCCGCTAACCACCCCAGATATTCGCAATATCTGGGAGGGCGATCAAACTCACTTGAGAATCATAGTCATCGTCTCCTTGCGATCTTTGCCCTGGAAGGGGAGCGTTCCCGTGAGCATTTCAAACTGTAAGAAGAGGAAGGTGGGAAACGGTGGTCATTTAATTGATAACGTTCATACATTTTTCACATCTGGAATCTGCGCCGTTCTTATAGCGCATGGGCTGTCAAGGTGCTAATGTTTCACAGATGGGTAGAGTCTGCAAGTTAAGGGGTGATGTTGTCAAAGTGGTTGTACCCAATTAAAAACAAATAGGACATTTCCAGGTAATTTCACGAGCCTTGCAAAGTTTTCGCCGTGACAACGTGGCCGACTTTTTTTCTCTAAAGACGTTGCAGGATCCCTCACTGTCCACCGTGAAGCTGATGGAGCGTGGTATTTTTGTTGGTTCATACGGCCGGTATTATTAACCGGGGCGGTCGGCGGGCTCGAACCACGACCCTCTGCGACGAGTGGCGAACGCGCTGCCGCCGGCCCGGCCGCATCGTGTCGAGAGGGCAGCGTTTGTTAGGGCTACGAACACCGGCAGAGGAGCTACACTCACAACAACGAGCGGAGTGCCGGTCGGCTAAAAGGCAGCCAGGTGGCAGAGTGTGGAGCACAGCAGGTGCATCTATCAGTCATCTCAGTATCAACAAACACATGCCACCTGGGTCTGTCCCGTGACCTCCTGCATCTAGCCTGGCACAGCTAGCCTGGCACAGCAGTCAAACCACGGAACCTGCGTCTGTCCCGTGACCTCCTGCCAGCGAGCCTTCCACACTTCACGCGACGGCCTCAAAATGCACCCAGCCTGGCACAAAGCGCCGTGGTGACGTCACCGCCACTTGGTGGTGAACGGCAGCGGTTGTTGTTGTGTACGCGTGTATGTACGGTGTACGCGTCGCGCTCGTTACCATGAGCACCCCGAAGGACCACCAGTCCGCCGAGTGAGTGTGGCCCTTGCGATTCACCACCTCAGGCGCCATGTACTCCACGGTGCCACAGAACGAGTAGGCCTTCTTCTCGTGGTCGATCGACTCCTTGCTCAGCCCAAAGTCTGAACACATTCACACACACACACATGCTTGCACACACGTGCTCACAAAGACAACGATCCCCCAGCCACATAGCCAACACAGACTGTTGGGTCATGTGCCCAGTGTTCTTAGCGAGCACCTTTGAAGGCCGGCACGACATACGGGGAGAGGTGGGTGGGTGGCCAGCACCACACCCGGCTGCCTTTGTGTCTCGAGTGGGGATGTTTACTACAAACTGCACGAGGTACTCATTTGAGGCCGAGTTGATTTAGGGGAGGCCCAGAACTGGTTCAGATAATCGTCACTGGCGTTGGCCGTGAGCGAAAAACAAACTCGTGTCACTGGATCGTAGTGCAGCGCGCTAACGCGACACTACCGCTCCGCACAACACAAACACATGGGCATGCACAAACACTGAGACACACATACGTAGACACATAAACACACAAACTTACAGCAAACTTAAAAGGATACACACAAATAGAGACAAGTACGTTCTCATGCTACAACAATGACTAGAAGGGTGAATCCACTTCATACAAAAAACTCACCCGTGAGTCCAATGTGTCCACTTTCATCCAGCAGAATGCTGTTGGGAAAAGAACAAAAATTAAATCAATTTGGCAAGCCACTGCATTAAAGGAGCCTCCTTTTAGTTTAATAATAGCAATAAATAATGTTGTGTTTTCATACAGCACGAAGGTTTTGCACAGAACCGCAAGGAAAAACCAGACAAGCAGGAAGGCGCCAGAAAAGTTCCCAAGCTCTGTGGTCCTATGTTTGGGGTTTCCCCCCCCCCCCAATTCCATTCATGAGTGGAAGGCGATTCGACCGCGCCAAGCAATGCACGCACGGAAACGCGCGCGGGTGCGTGCGTGCGCACAGACGCACGTTTTAGGAATGCGCACCGCCACCCACGCGCACGTTCTTACTGACGCAAGCTAATCACGCCGATAAGCGGCGTTACATTCCATTTTTTTGTTAAAATGGAAACTTTTTTTGTAAGTATTCCCTTGCTTATCTCTCCCGCAAACGACACACATCTCAGCATTGGTAGGTTGACAAGCTGTGCGGCAAGCTTAGCAGTGTTTGGTTTCAGGGTTTTTCGTAGTTTTTGTCAAAGCACGGCGTGCAGTGACCTCGGACGAACAGAAGAGAGATGGATCCAACGATTCACCGAGTAGACATATCGTTGGTGTTCCGCTTGTTTTAACCAGGAAAGCTCCGATGAAGCTTTAAAACTTGTTTTCCGGAAGGTCTTGCCAAGTGTTATCGCAGTAGGAGGGGCGATGTCGCTGTGTGTAATGTTGTTGCTGTTGAGTAATTCGTAGGTACATTTTCAGCAATCGGGATGTCTTGGGCAATATCGGTTACACGGTATGGTTTAAGAAGTAGCTATGGAAGGAAGCCCATGCAGAACAGGAGAACATTCAAACTCCACACTTACTCACTCTCTGTAGACCAGGGGGAGAACACACAAACTCCACACACACACTCTATAGACCAGGGGGAGAACACACAAACTCCACACACACACTCACACTCTGTAGACCAGGGGGAGAACACACAAACTCCACACACTCACACTCTATAGACCAGGGGGAGAACATACAAACTCCACACACACTCACTCTCTGTAGGCCAGGGGGAGAACACACAAACTCCACACACTCACTATTTCGCACACACACACACACACACTCTCACACTTTGCAGAAAATAGGGAAAATGTATAAACTCCACACAGAAGGGCACCTGAGTCAGGTATTGAACCCAGCACCCCCTTCTTGCTGTGAGCCACTGCGCTGCCCTGCCCCCAATATTGACGACTTACAATGAATGCAAATCTACACAGCTAGTGTAACCTTCGAGCTCTTAACAGACACAGGACAGGAGCATGTGCAGCAGAATAAAACGAGACCGGTAAAAAAAAAAACGACACTCACAAAAAATTATGAATTGCCGAATCAAAAACGTACCCACAAGTTTGACAATAGGGGTCGAAACGCCAACTAAACCGCTACCTGCGTCTTCAACAGGTACACAAGCAAGGTGAGGTTCATTGTAATATGGTGATTCAACGAGGGAGCAAAGCTAAGGGGGCGGCATCTGGGTAACTATTTTTCTGCTGGGAAGATTTGGGAAACGCGATAAACCCTCTGGCGGGGCGTTGGTTCGGTGAGAATAATTGTTATGCTGGTCGTAGAGTCTCAGCCAAGTTGACGACACCGCGTGGGGTTTAAAGTCAAGAGCCTCAGTCGTCTGTGGATTTCACCGAGTTCATCTCTTCGTCTGGTCG
This sequence comes from Lampetra planeri, assembly GCF_965212315.1. NCBI lineage: Eukaryota > Metazoa > Chordata > Hyperoartia > Petromyzontiformes > Petromyzontidae > Lampetra > Lampetra planeri. The sequence goes on from NC_136153.1 coordinate 8,817,510, forward strand.
ACTCGAGCGCTCAAACGTTCAGGCAATCGCTCGCAGTGATTAGACGTTGGTGTAAAGGGCGAGCAATTCCACCCCCCCACCCCCTCCCATGTGATCAGATCAGCCAATCAGTGAACTCAGGAAATGTTTTCATGTTACACATTAGCAAGTAGACTAATCGCCATCTGTACGGGGATCGTGTTGTGGCTCGCTGGCGTGTGGGTTTTTCTCTGGGTTCCACCCACATGTACGAACACAATCATTAAGCGGGTGAAAACATCTCAATATATGGATATACACGCAGCTTGCCTAATAGTTAGTAGCACCGGCTCACCGCCTCGCCGCTCCCTTCCAGCTCATCCGCTTCCTCAGCGGTTGTGAGATGCAATTTGCATAAAGATGACACTTCCCAAAACTAAACCAGACTCAAACAACACGCAAATTATCCCCTTCGTTAGGATTTCATGAACGAAACCAACGGTGCGACTCACTTCTCAGGTTTGAGGTCGCGGTAGATAATGCCGAGGCTGTGTAGGTGGTCCAGCGCCAGAGCCAGTTCCGCAAGGTAGAACTTGACGTCCTCTTCCGTGAACATCACCTGCGGGGGGCACGGGGGGGGGGCAAGCGAAGGGAACCATGGAAACGACGACAGAAACAGTTCCGCGATGACAACGATGGCGTCATCTTCAGGGCGGCTCTCCGACGCGTGTCAGGTGATGCTGCTCTCTGCGAGACCTCTGCACGAAACTTCATTTGTCCCGTGGTAGGACGACGGCGTGGCCTGGTAGGATGGGGATGGTTGAGTTGTATCTGTATGTGTTTGGGTGATTTATTTACCTTGCTTGTACTTGGCACTGCTATCGTGTGTTTGTTCTGTTTGTTGTTGTAACGTTCTTACTCGCGCAGACTGGACATCTGTGAACAAGAGCTTCATGGATAATCGGATTCCTCCAGTCTAAATAAATATTCTGATTCTGCCTATGTCTTTGTTGTGTCGGCCTTCATAGGTGCTAGTCGTGAACAGCACTTGCCCCAGCAGTATGTTACAGGCTACATGGGGGATCTTTGTCTTTGTTATGCACTATGGGGAACGGTAGGGCTGCGGTTGCACTCGACAATCCCGGCATCCCGAGTTCGACTCTCGCTCACGGTCAACACCAGGGACGATTATCTGAACTGGTCTTGGGCCTCCCCTAGGTTACCTCAGCCTTAAATGAGTATCTGGTTTCATGTGTAAGCATCACCGTTGGGGAGACAAAGGCGGCCGGGTGTCGTGCAGACCACCCACTCCCTCATGCGCCGTACAGACCTTAATGGGGGCTCACGAACAGCGCTTGCTACAACAGTCTATGAAAAGATATACGGGGAATATTGTTCTTCATGCGTGTGTGTGTGTGACATGTGATCCGCACGTACAGCTGGGCCTGCTCACCTCCTTTGAGAGTCGAGTGAAGAGGTCTCCTCCCCTGAGGAAGTCCAGAATCAGGTAGAGCTTCCCTTCTGTCTGGAATGCTGCAGCACAAACAGAACGGGGCAGCTGAGCGGGTGATTGGGCAGGTGGCATGGCGAGTGGTTGCAATGGGCGGTGAGCAATTTGTTGTACTGCTAGTTGGGTGGGTGGGTAGGTCTGTGAATAAGTAGGTAGGTGGATGGGTAGTTGATTAAGTAGGTAGGTAGATCGGTAGGTACGTGGGTAGTTGGGCAGTCGGGTAGGTAGGTGAGTGGGTAGGGAGACAGCTAGGAGGGTAGCTGGATAGGTAGGTAGGTGGGTAGGTGGGTAGGTATGTGGGTGAGTCGGGAGGTAGGTAGCTGTATAAACAGGTCGCTGGACAGGTAGGTAGGTGGTTGAGTAGGTGGGTAAGTAGGTAGGTGGGTGGTTGGGTGAGTGGGTAAGTCGGTAGGTATGTGTGTGGGTAGAGAGGTAGGGAGGTGAATAAATAGATAGCTGGATGGATAGGTGGCTGGGTAGGTAGGTAGGCACATGAATGGGCAAGATAGGCGTGTGGTTGGGTGCATCTGTCAATACGTTGGTGGGAAAGTGGTTGGTTAGGTGCATAAATGGGTATGTAGGTGAGTAAATAGGGAGAGAGGTGGGTGGGTGAGGTGGGTGGAGGAGTGGGTAGATGGGAGGGTATTTGTGCGGGAAAATTATAAATCGTAAGTACGGGCTTGTCAATCCACTGATGGATGAGGGCCTCCTCCCTTCTGTGCGGAAACATCGAAGTGTCCGTTCTGGAGTGCCGGTAAACGTGTTCGGTGTTGGGAGACGTTGCTGGCATGGCGTGCTGTCATATCGCAGCACATTCCTACCGCCGCGGTGCACTGGTGTGGTGTGTTACGGCGAGGTACGGCGGAGGATTTACCATAGTGAAGCTTCACTATGAAGGGGTGGTTCACCTCCACCAGGATATCTCGCTCCATCTTCGTCCGCACGCGATCACGGACTGGAGGGGGCACAGCGCACGAGCAAAGTGTCACAGCAAAGTGTCACAGCTATGCAACTCTTAGCCCAGGACAGGCTGCGCGAAACATCTCAATGGAAGACGGAACCTGACAACCAAACGGTGCGGGTTGGTAGGTGGGCAGGTTAACGAGGTAGGTGAGTAAGTAGTTGGTGGGTGCTAGGTATGTGAGTCGGTAGGTGAGTAGGCAGGCGTGTGGGCAGTGTGTGTGGGCAGGCAGGCGAGTGGATCAAAGCTGCGTCTCAATGGCAGAACGTCAGCATTGCTGTCTCACCACGGTCATCGCAAGGCCCCTGCCCTGCGAAGTCGACACTCGGTCATCACCGCTACCGTCGCAACTGCCGCCACCGTCACCGCCACCACCCTCACCGCCACCAACCTCACCGCCACCACCCTCACCACCACCACCGTCACCACCACCACCGTCACCACCACCACCCTCACCGCCGCCACCACCCTCACCGTCACCGCCACCGCCACCACCCTCACCACCACCATCGTCACCACCATCATCACCACCATCATCACCACCATCATCATCACCATCATCATCACCACCACCGCCACAGCCACCACCCTCACCACCGCCACCAACGCTACCACTGCTACCACCACCGTCACCGCCACACACTCACCCTTCAGCGTGGCTTTCTTGAGCACCTTCATGGCGTACAGTTGCCCAGCATCGGGACCCTTGATTTTCCGCACCAGAAACACCTACAAAGACAAAGGTCCCCCGTGTAGCTTTAGCAGACGTCTGTGGCAAGTGCTGTTAGTGAGTAGCACCTATGACCAGGTGACAACCTGGACAGGCGAGGGCCAAAGCAGGTGAGAGACTGGACAGGCGAGAGCCGTGAGCTGCTGCTTGAATGTGGATGATGGTGCCTGGATGCTGCACACGGGCAGTGGGAGAGGGTTCCTGGCGGCTGCTGGTGCAGCTTAGCCACAGGGTTGTGGGTTGTGGAGAAGAAAAGAGTTTTCCAAATAGGATGACCACTTTTGATTTCCCACACAGTGGTATGAGTTGTTTATCCACCCCAGAGGAATGATGATGATGAGTGGCTGAGATGACCTCTGACCAGGACGTGAATCGCTACCTTCCTGTTGATTCGCGCACGACGAACACGGCCGTAGTCTAAGCGCCAAACGCTTTGCATTTAGTGGCAACCAAATCTGATGTCAATTACAGTTACGAACGCAGCTGCATTTTGACCGATTTTTTAAATTATATTTCTTCCGATTATACCCCCGGGTGCGCAATCTGCGTTGTGTCACGAGATGAACAATGTCCACTTGAAACTGCCACTTTGAGCGTGTGTCACGGGACGGCCACGTCCTGTGACACACGCTGATGAAGTTAAAGAATTCCTGAACTTCTCAAGCCCCTTCAACAGCTTCTCATCCACGCTGCGAGCACACCGTTCATATGCCCTGTAAAGAGTGTCCCGTTCCATATCAATCAGTCAAACAAAAGTGAAAAATCTCAGGGAGCTCTGCACGAAGCCGAATTAAGGATTTTTCTTTTGTATGGATTAATAGCAGCAGATGTAATTTTAGATTTGTTATCCACTCAATTGTCCGTTCAGAAACAGAGTGGATCTCGTCCATTCCTCCTGTAAAGGTGTGAAGGCAGCGGCAGCAGCGGAGTGTTTACAATGTGGTTGATGGTTTGGGATTCGTGGCCGCGCTACTTGCTGGCCGCTGAATCGTTGTCCATCAGGTGGCTGCATCGGCCACGTGGCCAAGTCACGATTCGGTTGATGATCGACACATTGGCGGCGTGGACGGTTGAAACCGGCAGGTTCGATGGTAGGGTCCTGTATGAGCTGTCGATTTTGACGTCGGCAGCAGCCCAGACTTGCTTCCATCTTTCTCGCCTTAATTTGTATTTGCGGCGTGGAGTGAATAAAGTCAATAATATTTACAATTAATCTGGTTTGCTTTTTCCATTGCCATTGGTGATCGGGTTGGGGCCATCAACACACTGTACTTGAGAAACCATTTTAACCACAGCCGGTTGAAGCCTGGACACAAACCCAGGTTTTCAGCGGTAGCGGCCCCAGTGTCTATGCCGCACGGTATGAGCCCCTCCCCCCACCCCCGGTGTGTCACCTGGCCACCCACGTACAAAATATCGTTAGTGTTTTACGTTTCAAAATTGAAACGTAAAACACTAACAATTGTTTCGTTACTTACTCCGACAGCACGCAGTGTCCAATGTGTAAAACATAAATAAATAAATATTCCCATAGTTCTGTGGGCCACCACCAACCACTGCTCCGGATCCAGATTAAAAGCCTTCTATTTTTAAACACAAGGTCACCCTGCACTTGGGAAAAGGACATGGCAATATATTTTATAATTTTTTTAAATTCCCCCACCAATCTCCACCTACCAAATTTCGAGTCCAATCAATCGTTGTGGGGACGCAGCTCGGCACTCCGCCCATGTTCGGGGGGTGTGGTGCAAAATGATTTCTCCCGATTCACATTCCGAAAAGAAATCGCGCTGTCATCGGCTTTACGCCAGCGAGGAGATTATGACGTTTCTTCCATGCCACAGTCTCGTGTCGTATCGGCGAACGGGGACCTCCCCTCAGGTAGAGCGTATGTGCTTTCGGATGCTCCATAAGGAGCGATCGGGGTGTCAGCAAACCTGACTCTTGGAAGCTGAGCAAACTTGAGCCTGGATAGTGATTGGATGGGCGACCATTGTGCATAGCAGGTGTTGCATGCCACGGGGTCACGTGGTGGTCAGTAGAGCACAGTCCGTGGTTGAACCATGTGTGCTGAGCACAATGCCCCAAAACGTCCAGCGACCAGCAACAAACAGCAACCAGCGATGACAATAAACGCTGATAATTATGATGACTCTGCTGCTAGTGCTGATGATGATGATGATGCGCAGAGTAGAGACCCCTAACTGGGACAGGCATTCATTGCTTATAACTACACCGCCACTCAAAGCTAGATAATTATTTGTGATCAGACTGCGATGGAAAACTTAAACTGTGAAACGTAATCTCTGCATCCCCACAAGTCCATGGGCAGCGATCTCTGGGCCTTCACTCCCGTGGCACCCAGACTGTGGAACTATCTGGGCCTTCCTTCCCGTGGTACCCAGACTGTGGAACTCTCTGGTTCGACTAAAAATATTTATCTGTCAGAAGGCATTTTCTATTTTAATTGGCCCACTTCTTACCCAACCACCCCGCTCCCTCCGCCCTGCTCACTGTCATTGATGTAAAGTACCTTGAGATGTTATGAAAGCCAATATACAAGCAGCAATTATTGTAATTATCACATGTGAAGCATTAACAGAGATTAAGAGGCGGCGTAGATGTGAGTCTGGCTGGGTGAAATTGTACCTTTCCAAACGAGCCCTGGCCCAAAACTTTGAGCAGCTCAAACTGTGATGGGTCGGCCTTCTCGGAGCCCTCCTTCACGTGATGGGTGATGTTTATCTCCTTGATGTGACCTTCATCTTGGCTCTGTGACGACGAGAAACGCACACAAACACGCACGCACACGCAAACACGCACGCATGCACGCACACAAAATAACTCAAAACAATTGTTGCTTTAACCAGGAACACATCTGGGGAAAAGCACCGTCAGAGAGTGCCTAACATGGGCGTTGACAAGGCCAGGTGGTGGCCGCATTGACCGCTCGCAGCAGAGGTTCGCAGGTTCAAAGCCCAGCGGCCGCTCTGGTTAATACTGCGGGGCTGTACGTACCAAAAGGACTACCGGTGGACGCTAAAGATCCCATGGGCACATTCAAAACTTAAGTCCAAATTTGAAAAATTCCCTATCCTTGTCTGTGAAATAGAAACGCCCGCATGATAGCCTCGGACCGCAAGAAAGGCGCAAATACCAAACCAGAGGCTGGCGTGTCCAGTACCAAGAAACGTCCTCCTTTGTCTCCCCACAGCACTGCCCTTCACATACTGTATCAGGTACTCATTTATGACTGAGTCAACCTAGGAGAGACCGAGCGCTCTCTTGAGTTTCCCCTCGAGTTAGGCGCACAAACGCAAGTGGCGGCCGGAGCAAGTTACTGCAGGGCCGCACCGTTACCAGCCTTCAAGAGTGTGCCGACATAATGTAACAATAATCCAACCTGCGATTACGTATGCAAATACCATCGCTCCTCGAAGTACTGAACAATTTGCACAAGTATAACATTTTATATATATATACACGACTTAAATACAAGCCGGGAATTAATTTAACACAATTAGACCCTGCAATGGGATTTACACTGCGAGGAATTAAGGGGCCATCATTCAATGACATTCGTGTTTGGACAGCTTGTGATTTAGCCCAGAATAGTGCACATTACAGCACTCTGCTAATTGTGTGCGAGCTTGAGAGTGTGGGCGTGCAAATATGCGAGCGTCCGCGTGTCTAAATGCGTGCCCGTCGGAGATATGTAATGGGGGTGGCGGCAGCGTTCGCGGTCAGCACAATGCACTACAAAACGGACCACACAAATTCAATTAACGGCCATGGCTAACAAAAGTGGCGCGTATTGGAACCGGGTCCTAAGGCTGCGTATCCCCTAGGTCCACTCGGCCTTGATTGAGTACCTGGTGCGGTGTGTAAATTTCAGCCGTGTGTGGAGACAAAGGCCAGTCGAGTGTGGTGCTGGCCACCCACCCCCGCAGTGTGCCGTGCCGGCCTTCATAGGTGCTCGCTAACATCAACTTAGACCAAGATAAAGATCCTACTCCCCTCCGCACCCCCCCTGTAAAGCCTACACATCCGTTGGAGCAACTTCGTATTTGTCTTGTGTGCGTGCGTGCACGACGGCCACATGCACACCGTGACCAAGTCACCCGGGATGCGCTCGATCTCGAAAAGCTAAGCAGGTTTCTTTTGTTCAGCCTGGATAGTTGATTTGACGGGTGACCACCGTGCCAACAGCAGGTTTGCTATAGGCTGCTGCGGCGCTATGCAGTCGGCAGCAGAGGACAGAGCAGCGACGACTGCTGCAGGACTGTGCCCCGACGCCTTCGCCGAACCCGCACCGACAGGCGCGGTGAAAGTACGGTCAGACGACGAGCACGAACCGCGCGGCATGGGGAGGCCCTCACCCAGCTCTGAACTCGCACTGAGCCTAGCTTGATTGGCGGCCGTAGAGACGCTCCCACTTGGTGGCGTTCAAGAGTACGGAGTCGATAAACTATTTAAAAAACTAAAAACTATTTTTTATTTTACCAGGTAAGGCTCGCCGAGCTATACGGCTCTTTTTCAGAAGCGACCTGGCTCTCACAAATGATAGCTCAACGAAGCGGCTTATCACGTGGAAATGTATAATCGTAGCCAAATACTCTTAACGCCGGTTTCTAAGTGTGGAGCAAAAACACCGGAGGACCCGGAGAAAAATCCATACAACCACGGGGAATGAGAACATGCAAACTCCAAATATCGAGGTGTCAGGGTCAGGATCGAACCCACAACCTCCTGTATACCAAGTGAGGAAGTTAACATCTCGCCACTATTGGAGTGTGTGTCATACCTGTCAACCCATACGGTTTACCCATATTCTTGTACAGGGAAATTTCGTTTTCAGGTTCATACGCTGTACAGCCGTTTCAATACGGGCACATTTTCAATATTTGTTTGCGTTTCTCCCTTGTGATGGGATTTTGTAGGATGAACGTTGAGATTTATAAGGGCACGGGGTGACCAATAAGGTGTGAAATGGTCTGTAATAAGGTAGGGTCCTGATAAGGGGTTGACAGGTATGGTGTATGCACGTGTTGAACTTTATTCGCACCGTACATAGCCAGCCGTGCTAATCGGAGGTGCAGCAGTGTGTCGGCGATCGCCGTGTGAGCAGCTGCACATCGCCCACAACGCTAACGTCCCGGCCTTGAAGCACGGCACTATTCCCGAGCTGTCAGTTCCGGGACAAAACCGCTGTCCAAATCATGCAACTCAATCATCGCCTGCAACTGCTTTGTCCGTCGCCTGAGCGAGTAGCTGCACTGCAAGGTTCCCGCGTTGAAAAGCACGCGCATGGTTGTTTCTGGTAATGGCGCGGTCAGTTCTATTAAACGGACGCTTCGATCGTCACCGACGAAGGGATGCCCATTATAGTCGCCACATCCTTCACCCGTGTTCAGTGGCTAAGATGTTGACGTACACCGAGGCGACGCTGCGTAGACGCTAGACAGGACGGCGATCGAAGCATCCCCAGAAACAAGGGCCATATCCTGCCCTTGTCCATGAGTAACCCAATGTTTAGAACAGGAAATTAAACGACAGCTCGTAGTTTTATGCACCAAGTTTATGTTTTCTAACAGGGTGAGAACTCTAGAAGCCAGTATGAGTCTCAATTGTAAGAGTGACGTGCAGCATTCATTAGAGTATTCTGTGGGCGATTTTTTTTATTTGGCAAAATTAGTTGGAAAATGTGCGAGCGATGGAATGCTTCGCCACAAACCGCACAGTCTGCCTCTACTTTCAGGCGAGCAACTAGTTGTGCCACTGCTTGCAACCCGGTTGCAGAGGCGTCCGCGTGCAAGCGAGTTGTGCAGCCGATCATTCAGGTGCAGGTCCAGCTTCAGGGCTAAGCGGGCCAAGTTGGCACACGGACACCAAGGCACACACATGGGAAGAGGATGCCCACTTGCCAGGCGAAAACAGCTCCCCATCACCTCTCACTCACCGGCCAGCCACCGCCAGGGTGTGATGCCGTCATGACAAGTGGGGGGGGGTGAGGGATCGTTTTACCAGTGGCCGAGTGCCGCGGGCCTCTAATAAAGCGACACCGACACGCAGCAGAGGCAGGGTTGCGCGGGGAAAGTCCTAATTTCTCGGGGGACTGAGCGGAGTGTGAGAAATGCTTTAACGACAAATGGCCGGCGAGCTGGCGTAGGATTGCTGATGGCTGCTGTTACGAGCGACGTGTGAAAGAGTGTATTTGTGTCTTTGTGTGTGTGTCTGTGTAGTCCTGGGCCTCCCCAAGGTCAACTCAGCCTCAAATCAGGAACTGGTGCGATGTGTAAACATCGCCACTAGAAAGACAAAGGCGGCCGGGCGTGGTGCTGGCCACCCAACCCCTCGTGTGCCGTGCCGGCCTTCATAGGTGCTCGCTAACGGCACTTGCCCCAACAGTCTTTGAAGGCTATACGGGGGATCTTTGTCTTGTCTGTGCAGTGTAACGGTTAGCGGGCTGCGCTACGAACCCAGCGACCCAGATTCGATTCCCGCTAACGAGTGATAGCAGTGACGGTTATCTGAACCAGTCCTGCGCTTCTCCTCGGTCGACTGGACCTGTCCTAGGTCGACTTGGCGTTAAATGAGTGTCTGTTGTGCTGTGTAAATATCAGCACTGGGGAGACAAAGGCGGCCGGGCGTGGTTCTGGCAACAGCAAGCCCTCTTGTGCCATGCCGTGCCAGCCACAACAGGTGCTCGCTAACAGCACCTGCCCCGACAGCCTGTCAAAGGCTCTACTGGGGATGTGTATCTGCATATGTGCACGTGTGTGTCTGTATTTATTTACGAGGGCGTTGACTTGGCCTGACGTTCAAGAAGCAGTGACGCTGCTGTAGAGATTCCATTCCGTTGGCCACGCCACCCCTGACTATTCCTGCGGTGCAATAACCCTGACAACACCACTCCTGCGCACGCCAGCTTCCTGGTGCAAGTTAACGATCCGTTGACGTCAGTGCCAGGAGTAGGCCATTGTGTGCCGCCGTGAGGGATTCAAATTTCGTCCCCAACAACAGGCTAAATGCCCCCAGGTAACTCTTGCAAATGAGACTCATCCAGGTCTATTTTCAGTTGTCACCTGGTGAAATAAAATAAATTTTTTCATTGAACCAAGAGAGCGTGTGTGTGTGTTCATACACAGTTATGACTCAAATGAGTATACCTGGTGCGATGTGTAAAATCATCGCATACTAAGGAGACAAAGGCGGTAGGGCGCGGTGCTGGCCACCCACTCACTCATGTGCCATGCCGAACTTCATAGGTGCTCGCTAACAGCACTTGCCCCAACAGTCTGTTACAGGCTATACGGAGGATCTTCATTTTTTTTGTCATACACAGTACTGTATGCACAAGGCATGTATTGTACAACAGTGGTTACGAAAAGGACAAACTCTTTCCATCTCACAGCGTAACAGGAGACGTTTCGGGTAAAACGCCCTTCTTCACACCAACATAGAGGAGGTGCATCTGAGCGCTTTATCACAGATTTACAGTCAGGGCAGGTAAGAATTTACAACAGTACAACAACACGATAGTAGTACAACGTACAGGTAAGGCAAACAAAAATCACCCAAACAAATACAAATAAACCATCCCCATCCTACCAGGCAAAGCCCACTGTGGTATTCACTTGTTTTTCAGAAGCAACCTGGCCAGAGTGGCTTATAACATGGAAATGTCGAGCAGCAAAATAATCAAAATAACTTTCATGCATATTTAGACACCTTGGGTACCCAGCAGAGAACTGGGAGAGAAAGGAGACACGTCTGCTTAGGAAAAAAAGGCGAGTGGGCTTGGCCAGGGCACGTCGCCAGAAGGGACGCAGGCCGGTGGCTCGGCATCACGGCCACAGCCGGGCTACAACCCCCCCCCCCCCCTCGTCGAGAGGGCGTCCACCGTGGCCCACGACCACGGCGGCAGCGGCCACGGCGGCAGCGGCCAAGTCGGTCGGTCGTGCGCAAACCAGGCAGGGTTGTCTCACTGCGAACCCGCGATGGACGGTGACGGCTTGGGGAGGGGGGAAAGGCCTTGATCCAGCAGCGGATAGAGCACGGCCCCATGATAATAATAATCATGATGGTGGCGGTAAAGCTTAGCAGTCTATACCGCGGTAGACACAACGCTGTAATTAGCTTAATTATATATTTGCTGAGAGCAATTCTAGTGCCGTTCAATCAAATCCATTAAGCGTATTAAATCGGCTAAATTGCTTTTCAATAAAAGCTTTATCGGACGCATTAGAAAGAAAGGCTTTCCTTTATAATGCATATGTATACACACAAAGTTCATAGCTTAATACAATAAATATGGATGCAATTGTGATGGGTAAGGTACATCCATAAATGCACACATGCATGTGTGTACATAGAGCAGTACATACACTGTATGTGTATGTGCATAAACACATAAAAAGTGTACTCTTAGTAGAAAAAAAAATCTTTACCCAAACCAGCTGAAGCCTCCAGTAAGTCACGTGACTCCTGTGTGGTCACCCCCCACTCTGAACCCCGCCCCTCTCCCCGCCTACTGTGAAAACGCAGTCCGCTCATCCTCCTCCGTACAGCAGCAGCAAAGTCAAGGCCCTGATGCAGCCTCTCTCTCCTCACCCCTCCTCACCCCTCCTCACCCCTCCTCACCCCTCCTCACCCCTCCTCACCCCTCCTCACCCCTCCTCACCCCTCCTCACCCCTCCTCACCCCTCCTCACCCCTCCTCACCCCTCCTCACCCCTCCTCACCCCTCCTCACCCCTCCTCACCCCTCCTCACCCCTCCTCACCCCTCCTCACCCCTCCTCACCCCTCCTCACCCCTCCTCACCCCTCCTCACCCCTCCTCACCCCTCCTCACCCCTCCGCTCCCGTTCCTCCACTCCTTTTCCATCCTCCTCCTCGTATTCCCCATTCCTTCTCCCTCCCCATCTTACTTCCTGTCTTGTAGCCACGTGTACAACAGTTCCCCGTTAAAGCCATGCCAAGTCAAAGACGTATTCGTCGTGATAACCAAATGGGTGCATGCTGTTAGCGAGCACCTATTAAGGACAACACAGCGCACGAAGGGGTAGTGTGGCCAGCACCACACCCGGCCACCTTCATCTCTGCAGTGGTACAATTTGCATTCTGTGCTAAGTACTATTTTAATACTGAGTCGACCTAGGGGAGACCATGGACCAGGATTAGTTAAGATCATCACCACTGATGTTAGGTGTGGCCGGAAATTTCCAACTCAGGTTGTTGTGTTTGTAGCACAGTGTGCACAACCACCTTGGTTTCCCCAGTGCTGATGTTCACACACCATACTTGGCACACATTTATGGCTGAGTAAACCTAGAAGGGGGCACAGTGCTGGTAATGATTGTATTTGTCAGCGATTTTTTTCCGTACACTCAAACAGCTACACAACTCACAGGCCAGACCGCCTCTGTCTCACCGGTGCTAAACTTGAACCACCATGCCACACACTCATTAAAGGCTGAGTCAACCCAGAGGAGGCAACAATGCTGGTACGGTTTGCATTTGGAACACTCGCAGAGCCTCCTACCTTGACTGGTATAGAGGAGGTCGTGGTTTCGATCCAGACCCTGACGCCTGTATATTTGAAGCTTGCATGTTCTCCCTGTGGTCGTGTGGATTTTTATCCGGGTCCTCCAGTTTTTTTCTTCCACATTTAGAATGGTGTTCAGAAGCTTTGGCTGCTAAACATTTCCACGTGATAAGCCAATTGGTTGAGCTATCAGCTGTGACCAGGTCACTTCCAAAAAAGAGCTACACTGTTCAGCAGGGCCTTACCTGGTCTCCCCAGTGCCGAAATTCAAAATCCATTCCAGGCACTCATTCAAGGCCGAGCCAACCTAAAGGAGGGGGCAACCGTGCCGGTACTGATTGCATTGGGAAGGGCTTCTTTGACACGAAGAACAACTACACAGCCGGGACACCTGCACGCTTTTCAGTGCAAATTGGCGGCGCATTAGGAAGCGTGGGGACGCACGGGAGTAGAAGTGGAGGGGGGCCCATTCTGTTCCGGAACAGCAGCAGCAGGACGGCCACTCAGAGAGAGAGTTTATTTTTAGCGCGCACGCGGCGGCTGAATTCTAAGCATCGTTACTTGAGTGCAAGAGTAATTGTGCTCAAGCACACGCGGGCAGATTCAGAACATCACCATCGTCACCAGAGTAAGCTGCGTCACCGCCACCACCACCATCATCATCGCCAATGGCAGCGCTGTCATGATAACCATCATCAGCAGCACCATCACCGCCATCATCATTGCCGCCACCACCATCATCAACAGCACCATTGTCATATTGAGTAAACACTGTGGTCATCATCATCATCAAAGGCAGCGCTGTCGCAATAATTATCACCAGCAGCACAATCACCATTGTTATTAACACTCTCATCATAATCACCACTACAAAGCGTCACCATCAGCACCCATATTCATGATGGTTACCTCGAACTCCACCACAGTCCACCACAGCCACCATCACCATCAGAAGTACCGTCATCTTGATTACCACGACCACAACAATGATTATCAACTAGGGGTAGATACAAATTATTTCCACTTTGTGGGTGGTCAACAACAGTTATTCGTTCGGCTGCCCATGTCAAAGTAATGTGGAGTTTTCATCGCCGAGTCAGGATTGACAGGAGAGATGAGTGCAACATAATGCTCGTACGGATGTCGGGGCAATTTGTAGATCACCCACACACAAAGCCAAAGATCCCCTGTGTAGCCGACATCGACTGTTCTGGAAGGTTCTGTTAGAGAGCACCTATTAAGACCGTCGCGGTGCACGAGGAGGTGGTGTGATGATAATGTTTACACCCTCCACCAGCTACTTATCTATTGCTGAGTCAACCTAGGGGGGCCCAGAACTGGCTCAGATATAATCCACTGCTAGTGTTTGTTGTGGCCGGTTCCCAGCGCAGTGCGACTAGCCACTATGCCACCAATCCCAAAACAGAGACAAAACTTATCTCGATAGCCTTAACAGACTGTTGGGGCAAGTGCTGTTAGCGAGTAGCAGCACCTATGAAGGCCGGCACGGCACACGAGGGGGTGGGTTGGCCAGAACCACACCGGCCATCTTTGCCTCCCGAGTGGCGATGTTTACCACACACCGCACCAGGTACTCAATCCCGACAGATACTCTTCCACACACTCTTGCTCCCAGTATACTTGCACACATGTAATATCCATGTACATTCACATGCAAAAGCGCAAAAAAACAACCACACACACAAGTATACGTACTCGTAAAAAATAACCCATACACACACTCATGATTTGTGGCATCATCACGGCGCTCATGCCAGCCTAAGTGCACTTTGTTGGCCACATGAAGCGTGGAAGACTCACTGGGAGTTTGTCACAGAACAGACCCAGTTGTTACCTGCTAGCAGACGAAGATGACTGACAGATGCACCATTCGGGCCAGCTTGTTTTATCCACCCAGCACTCAACTTATTGATGTAAGCGTCGCTCCTCTGCATTCTGTTGTTGTCGGAGGGTGACTGCCTCAAACTGGCGAGTGGTCTCGTCTACAATTTGGTACCAGTAAATGGAAATTCTAGTTAGCTCCAAATTCTCCTGTACTACATCATCCCATTTCATCTACTGCCCGTGTCGCGTCTATTTAGCCCCCTCTATGCAGCCAAACAGAAGCTGCTTGGGCATGTGGTGGCTGGGCATGCGGGCTACGTGACCCAGCCAACGCAGCCTCCTCGCCTGTCCGAAGAGCCCACTGATGGGACTGTGTCCAGACATTTCAAGGATCTGTAAGCCTTAATATGCAATATCAGACATTAACACGCACAAGACAAGACACCCTCCATAGTGCTGTTAGCGAACACCTATGAAGACCGGAACTGCACGAGAGGATGGGGCCAGCACCACGCCCGACCACCTTTGTCTACCCAGTGCAGATGTTCACACACTGCACCAGGTACTCATTTGACCTAGGGGAGGCCCAGGACCAGTTCAGATAATCGTCACGAGTGTTGACCACGAGCGAGATCGAACTCGGTTCGTAGCGCAGCACGCTAACCGCAGCACTACCCTTCTCCGAATGCACTGACACATTTTAACAAGCACACACACGAAGCCACACACTCAAACCACACACACGCACGCACGTGTAAACAAAGCCAAACAAACTAATCCATGCGACCACCAATGTGTTGCGACACACCATCGCTTCCACGACGCAAATGCTCACGCGCGCCAATGCCCCCACGGATTTCTAAACCTCTGTATCCGCAGAGCCCTCTACTGTACACAAATCAGCGTTTCCCCGCCGATCGCAGCGGCGCACAGCAGCTACTTATCTGCTTTAGCTACTGCCCCCAAAACCCCAGGGCCGCGGCAGGGATGGCCCGGGCAGCGTTACTGCTACGCCCATCAAACATTAAACGAGCCGAGCCACTGCTATTATGGCCCGGCGGTCGATCAACGCGCAGCGAGGACTACCGCAGCAGCTCATCGATTCGGACGCCGCAGCGGCCTCTGGGTAGCGGGTAGTGTGGCCGGAGTGGACGGGTAGGTTTGTGGGGAGGTGGTGATTAGATATGCAGATGGATGAGCAGGCCGATTTAGGCTCGTGGTTGGGTGGATGGGTACGAAGTTATGTGGCTCGGTAGTTGGGTGGGTGAGTTGGTATGCAGGTAGGTTGGTAGGTAGTTGATTAGGTCTGTAGGTAGGTGTCGGGTTGGTGAGTATATATACAAGGAGGTAAGACATTAAGTGGGTAAGCACGTTTTTAGGTAAGTGGTGCATAGATAATTTGGTGGGTGATTAGGGATGCAGTTATGTGTTTGGGTAGGGAGGTAGTTGGGTGGGTGAGTAGGAATGCAGGTGGGTGGATAATTCAGGTATGCAGTTAGGTAAGTGGGGAGGGAGGTAAAGGAGTGGATGAGTGTGTGAGGAGGTATGCAGTGAGGTGTGTACATAGGTCGGGAGGTAGTTGGGTGCGTGCGCAGGTATTAAGGTGAGTAGGGAGGTAATTGAGTAGATCAATATCAAACCGGCAAACATCAACATCAGAAAAATCACACAATATCGATGCTTTCATTGATAATTAAATAACTACTTTAAATAAAAAAAAGCATTCCTTTGTCAAACTACTGCTGCATAAAGGCCTCCCCACGCCGTGCCCATCATGGGAGTTTGTTTGGCCATACTTCACCAGACCGGTGAGTGCGGTCTGATGAAGGGCGGTCGCAGACCCGGTCCAGACACGGATCAGCCCCGAGGTTGCGACACGGCCGGAAACCCGTTGGGGCTCATCGCGGCGTGGCGTGGAGCGACGGTGCACGGGCGGTCAGCACGCCGCGCGCTGTGAACCCGCGATCCAATTCCGGGCCACAGCCTCCGTTCAGTGGTGAGAGAAACCCGAACGGGTCGCGAGCCCAAGCCACCCCGCACCCCCTGACTTTGGTGACCTGCAACTGGCCAGCGTGGTGAAGTATGCTCAAACAAGTGTCCAGACTGACGACACGGCATAGGCTAGGCCTTCATCCAGCAGTGGACTGACAAAAGAAACAACCGATTACCAATATTACAATAGAAACCAAACAACAAGTTCGTAGCGAACCTATTGCTTTTAAGTTTGCTAACTTCATACAATGGATCACAAATCCGACCGTCACACATCCACCCTGACCGATAAACTGCCCACACACGGCGCAGGCATTGTTATCTGCGCATGCCGCGACTGTCATTGCCTGTAAATGTTCGCACATCTGACCTTTTAATATCACCGATAACGTAAGTCCCCATCGAGTCGCACATGCGACGTTGGAATGGCAGTCGTCGTTAAATCCCAAACATAGGGATTACAAACAAATCAAACCGACACTCCAACCGGCAGAGCCTCTTGTCAGAACACTTCACTCACAATCGATTACGAGTGCGACCACCACCATCACCATCGTCATCATCACTCCACGGTCGATAAAATAGAATACAACTACTTAGCGCGCAATCAACAGCCGTCGTCCTATATTTATCACGCGCCCCCCCCCCCCTTCACGGCAACGTGGACTTTACGTGGCCCAACGAGACACAATCACACCGCTCTAAGCCTCGTTTTTGAGAGGCAAAACTTTTGACTTAACCGGCACAGCCCACGAGGAGCATTTAAAAATAACCAAGCCGTGAGTCGGCGCGACCACAACGCCACGAGGCAAGTAAAGCCGCATCCTCCGCCTCGGTACTCACCATGCTTTTTTGCACCGCCGATCTTAACAGTTGTGACATCCTGTATTAATACACCGGTCGCGCGCAGCCGGGCAGCCTCCTGCGCTGCCCAACCAAACTCGATCAATGTCGCCCCCAAAAACAAAAAAATAATTTAAAGTCACCCACGTGCCGTGGACACGCCAACAAACGGCCAGACTTCTTGAAAGCGGAGGAGCGGAGCAGACCTCGCGTAAGCCGCCTGGGATTATTGATATCGGGCCCGTCGATAAGGCCCCGTCGTGTTGCTCGGTTGAAACGGGGGTTTTAAACCGCACGCACAGCGACGGCGGGCAGGCGGGGGGGGGGAGCTGGCAGGATCTGCGCGCGTCTCGCGTGTGCGTGCGCACTATAAGCCTGGCACGCTCTCGCACGCTCTCGCTAATTCACGCACTTCCGCTTCGGCGTAAACCCACAAAACGTTAACCCCTCCTTTGCCGCGAACAGTCGCGGGGAATTTGCGTATCCTCCGATGCACTTTTAAAAGTTTTTTGTTTGTTTCTGCTCGCGCTGCTCTTTTGCACTGCGGTGTGTCAACCACTTTCCCCCCCCACCATGCCCCCCACCATGCCCCCCCCATAATTTGTTCTTCCCCCCCTGTTGTGTGAATGGAAGAACGGCCCAAGCCTGCGTGATATCTCAGCGAGACCTCTGTAAGGAAGGACGCACGCCGAGCTGTAACACCGGGCCATGTGCTCATTGTAGCAGTGTCCTGCGTCGGTGGAATAACTGAATCAAGATAAATACAACACGTAGTAGGCTTTCGTGGCCAATATCATCCACAACACAGGTTTTTTGGGTTAGATCGCGTGAATATAAATGCATCGTTAAACCCGCCACAGCCAATTAGTAAGGTTTGTCCCGTGAACAGAACATGCAAATTCGTTACGAGTACAGCGCACCGGTTGTGTGTTGGACATCAAATCCACAATCTGTGTCGGGTGGTGGCGGGTTTAACGACACATTTATATTTACGCAATCTAACCCAAAAAAAGTCTATTAAAGAAAATTATTTTCAAGTAGACAATCTTGTTGCTGCCGTGGTGTAACGGTACATCTCTCCTCATCACCAACATCATTACAGCAGAAAGCCGTTGAATAGTCCGACGTTTCAGGTGATGCCCCTTCTTCAGGGCACAGAGGAGGGCAAAGAGAGAGAATGACTTCCATGTGTTGAGGCTCCATTTTTAGAATGCAGACACTGTACTGGGACATCTGGATCAAATTGACAAATCAGTTTCAGATATTGATTAGCAGACTAACTTTTGTAAAAACGATTCGAGGAAAAACTGTTGGTGTCAGCTCTCTCCAAGCGTGTCAAGTGTGACGTGCGATCTCCGACTATCAGTATTGCCCGCCCTCTGATACTCCCCCTGAAGAAGGGCCATTGCCTGAAACATCAGCCTGTTACGTACTTTACCGCTGTAAATCAGAGTTAATGATGGATGAGTTAATGACAAAGGTCATTAACTTCACGTCATCAAGTTAAGATAATAACGTTTAAATGTCATTACACGAGTGTCATCAAGTTCAGCTAATTATTAAGTTAATGGGGAACGTATTTGGCCACTAACAGGCTGATGTTTTGGGCCACTGGACCTTCTTTGTGACAGATCAAGAGGTTTCGACACTCTGCCTTGATGAGCGTCATTGCCTTGCTGACAGGTACTTTACTTTGCGCTTGCTGGGCGTTGGCGATAAAAACGTTATCACGAATAAAAAAAGAAGCTCTTTAATCACCACCGCAACGTCAAAGCACTCAAATTGTAAATGCTGAGGGTTTGGTTCTCCAACACAGCGGTATGCTGGAATGGTAACTAATAGGCACGTTCCACTCACGTCACAGACCTTACCGATTGGATGCGTTGGATGGAGGTGGGTGTACGACACTTCTACATTCATGCGACCTCAACCAAAAAACACGTCATCACGAATAAAAAAGCTTTTGACGTCAGCCAACTCGGCCAGGCTTCTCTTAAGAAGTCTGAAACATTCTTGAGATGCGTCCAGAGCTAACTCGGGAGAAGCAGTGCCTCCAAAATGCTTTGGACAAAGGCGCCGGACTGCCTGGTCCTCTGATGTATTGTGCCACAAGATTGCCCACGATTTGCCGGGACCTCGAGCACGGCAGCAAGGTGGAGATGCCGATGGTGTTCGACGTTGTGGCATCGGTGTGGCGATGGTGTGCGATGGTGTTCAATGCTAATGATGACCGAGTCGAATGTTCCAAGCCATCAAAGCACAAACGATGCCAACGCCACAACTGGGACCCCCCCACAACTGGGACCCCCCACAACTGGGACCCCCCACAACTGGGACCCCCCACAACCGAGACCCCCACGTGTTAGCCAGACGGTCCTTGTCTGCAACATTGGCAGTTCACCCAGCACCGATTCAAATGACCAGCCCTGCTGATGAGACACTGCGTGTGTCAAAACCGATACAGAGTATTGCTTGCCTTGAAGCTCTGCTGCTTAAAATGAAGTGCTCCCAGAAGGCCATGCGGCCGATGGGTTGTGTAAGAGATATTTGTATTGCTGGTTCGTGCACAGACGGACGTGTGAAGGAGGTGTACTGTCTGCTTGTTTATTTTGTTGACGCTACAGTTGCAGTATTATATAATTTCTCATCTCTCGGCTGTTTAAAATTAAGTGCCTTCTGGCAAGACAGAAAAATTCAACACCAGCTTTTTGCTTGCTACTGTTGAATATTTTATACGTGTGCAAGGGCACACACACATATAACAACCGCCATTTGCCACTAAGTGGCAGTGACGTCACCACAGCGCTTGTGCCAGGCTATGTGCACGTTAAGGCCACATGTAGTGTTGAACGCCCACTGGCAGGAGGTCACGGGGCAGACGCAGGTGCCATGGGTCGACTGACTGAGATGACTGGTCGACGCACCACCTGTGCCCCCCCTACTGTGCCAACACACGGACACACTCGCACACTCACAAAACAACAGCAATTACTAACACTGGCCACTAAGTGGTGGTGACGTCACCACGGCACTCGTTCCAGGCTAGGTACACCTTGAGACTAGAGTGCCAAATGCTCACTGCCACACTGAATACAAAGGACACCCTCCCCACATGTAACTGACCACTGAGGCACGTGGAAATTCTACATTACTATGGCAGGGGGGAGGAGGACGGAGAGGAGGGGGGGGCAGACTATGCACAGAACAATCACTAGTGGGACCTTCCACAAAGTGGTATATATTTTATCGACCATGAAGGAATGATGATTATGATGATGGGGCCGAAACGACACCCAACTGGGAATTAAACTTTCGACCTTCCCCCAATGTGGGTTGAGTGCTCTGATCAGTGCTGCTGGTTTATTTACGAGTATGATCTAATTTTCTGAAAACCGTATCGGGGGGGGGGGGGGGGGAGAGTTATATGACCATACTTCACCTCAACGTGCTGTGGGGGTGTCTCTTAGCCACACGTAAGTACGTTGTGGGGTACACGCACACCCACGACACACACAGCAGCTGCGTCTCTGGCTCATGGCTCAGGAACCCCGCGACAACGGTTCCGTTTATCCTCTCCGACACGGCCATCATGAGCTTGCCACTCCCCCCCCCCCGTCACTAGACACCAAACCAGCCACCACCGCTGCTTGACCCAAACGCTGGAGCGCCCAATGAGATATTTACGGCACACTTTTAGGTCATTAATTTTTAAAATGTTAAAGTGAAACTCTCCCTTTACAACTCCCACACCCCCATCATCACCCCCCCCATGACTCACTCACTTAAAAATGTAACAACTCGAATAGGCGGGATGGGACGCACCGCAAAACGTGCTTATCTTTCGGGAAAAAAACCCTGAGTTTAATAATGAAAACGTAGGAATGGTGCAAAAGAAGACCGTTTTCTAATCGGTACACATTACCTCTGTTGTGAGCCCAATTGATCATGAAACAGAAACAATGATGGAGGGGGGGGGAAAACATAGAACTCAAGCCGAAAAGCGCGCAAAGAAGCGCGGGCACAGGCACGCTTGGAAGTCGCACCGAGCAACAGAAAGAGGAACACAGGGACCAGAAAACAAACGCTTCTTCCAGTTGAGGACGTCGTATTGCTGGCGAGAAGAAGTGGAGTGGGTGGACTGGGCCAGAGGGCACGTCGCCAGACGGGACGGCGGCGGCTCGCACTAAAGAGGGAACCAAACAGTGGGGGTGGCGGCTGCCGGCGGTGGGAAGTCACCTGAGAGAGAGGGACACGTCCACCGTGGAGACGGAGCGGCAGAATCGGCTCGCGTGTGAGCTGGGATGCATCGCTACGTCACGCGGACTGGGGGCTATGGCGGAAGCGGTTTGGTGAGGCTTTCATCTGGCAGCAGAGAGAGACTGGCCGATGATGATGAATACAATTTGGTCCAAACATTTTTTTAATGCAAATTTTTCATAAAATTTCTCTGCTCTGTTACTCGATTTGGATTTACAAATTGGAACCATCGTAACTTACTTCGAATGCTTGGCAGGACCTTCCCTGAACAAGTAATGAAACTGTGAGGCTTTTCTGGATGAACAGGCTAAATAATAATGATATTCCAGTCTGCACTATGCGTGGTCACCGCTGACATTTATAATTAACGATCCTTGAGCAATTGGCCGAAAAATATTCCCAAGATACCACCCTGGCTGGCAAATCGTAACAATCGCTTTCTTGAATAATTTGTATGTAAGATCGCATGATCACCATTACAGCTTTTTCAACGTGGGAGTAGGTTGCCTGGAAAATACAAATTTTGGGGTAATTTTTTCTACGTCAAATGAAACAGGGGAGAGATTAACTTTTGCTCACATCTGCTGATGCGAGCTGTAATCTCCAGCGAAACTTTAACCAACATCGTACAAGTTGTGCTTGCTCTTCAACGTAACTGGTTTGCCGACAACTTGATTTGAGTGTTTTTTTTATCAGTGGTAGCGGGTTAAAGTTAATAAATTATTGACACAATAGCTGCATCATCTAACCCAATAATAAATCAATGATAAATCAGATGAAACTACAGAATGAAAAGTAACAGGATTTCACGAGTATAAAAGTCGGTAAGCTAAGCTTTCTGCCTGTGATGATGGACACTACTCAAAGTGGCTCATGGCAGACACTGCTAGTGTTGGACCTTGCTCACGGTGGACACCGCCCATGGTGACACTGGCCATGGTGAATAATAGTTGCCGCGTCCACCCCCAGGCAGTACCTACCCCGTGGTGAACCCCGCTGGCTCCCGCGCCCGGCGCCGAGTAAACACGACCTTTCATCTCCTCTCCCATCGGCGTCACACAGAGCCGCGACCGCCGCCGCCGCCTCCGCTGCTGCTGCTGCTGCTATTGCTGCCCCAGAATTTTACGACTCACGGTGTGGTCAATTTTTATTTATCGCGAGACGGGGGCGGGGGGAATTCCTAACCTACACATTACTCCAAACGACTTTCGGGTAAATTACGTTAAAATGCGTACGTTTTACCACGAGACTGTGACGCGGTGAAAATGCACTTGAGCAGTGTGTGTCGTAGTGTGTGTGTGACCAGGAGGGGAGCGGTGGTGTAGCGGTTAGCGCGCTGCGCTATGAACCCGGCGATCCGGGTTCGAGTTCCACTCACGGCCAACACCAGTGACGATTATCTGAACCGGTCCCGGGCCTCCCCTAGGTCGACTCAGCCTCAAATCAGTACCTGGTGCGGTGTGTAAACATCAGCACTGGGGAGACAAAGGCGGCTAGGTTTCACGTGTGCTGTTCCGGTCTTCATAGGGTGATCACTATAGCACTTTCTCCAACCCTCTGTAAAGGCGATACGGGGAATCTTTAGTCTTTGTTTTGTGTCGGTGTGTGTGTCAAAGTACGTGGGGGAGTGGTAGCGTAGTGTGTATGTGACCAGGAGGGGAGTGGTAGCGTAGTGTGTGTGTGACCAGGAGGGGAGTGGTAGCGTAGTGGTTATTGCACCGCACTACGTACCCGGCTACCCGAGTTCCAAACCCGCTCGCTGCCACAATCACCACCACCGTCACTACCACCATCCTCATCAACATCACAAACCAGTGCTACAACTATCACCACCATCATTCATGCAGTGCCAATAAAATGAGCATCACTCTGGCAGAAGCTGGCTGCCCTATAAGCAGACGGACTCCTGCCATGACAATGTGGAGGTTGCCATTAAATGAAGAAATGTGATGCCACGCCATGCCCAACCTTTGAGTCGGGAGTCACCAAGCCACTGCCATCACAATCACTTTTGAACGTTTGTTGAACGATGAAAAAAAAACAAAAGAACTAAACAAGAACAGGCATTTCCGGAGTTAGAGGAAAAGTGTCCGGGTTGCATCAAGGCGGCGGAGGGCGGAAGGAAGGCACGGGCCAGGCGCAGGTGCTTATCAGTGCCGAGGGGGAACCCGCACACGCACAAACACGCGAATGCAAGCACACGTGTGCATGTAAAAAGATGAATATCTTCCGTATAGCCTTTAACAGACTGTTGGGGTTCATAAAACTGAAATGTAATGAAAAAAACAAAAAAATGTAAGACTGCATCGAATTTATTTCATCGAAATGTCTCTATGTAAACCACTTTGATCGTAGCGTCGTGAGAGCTGTTTGAGTTATCTATCAGGAAGAAAGTAAACGAAATTTTTCAATCAAAATTCTCAACTAAATTTTTTTCCTCAGCTGAGACAAAGTGACTTATGCTTGTTACAAATGTGCAATTGCCGTGGGAATGCTTTCATTATTATTATAAGCCTCGACTTACTGGATTCTCTGTATTGACGTGAATACAAAAAAAATAACGATTTATAAACTAGAAGGACAGGGTCTTTGTTCGCTAATTTTCAAATCTTCGCATAAAATGTGAGCCGTAGGTCGCTTTTACCAGAATGAATTTGACCTCGGTTACTATAACTTCCTGCATTCTGAATTGATGTGAATTTGAAAAAAGTTACGATTTGTTATTGATGTAAGGGGAGAGGTCAGTGTTCACTAATGTTCACAAGTTGTCACTATAATTGCGAGCAAAAGTCGTAAAAGTGAAACTGCACCGAGTTCAAATTAAAAAGTGATTTCACTTCTTTATTTCAATGTCCAAAAAAAAGTATTGTCACACACAAATTAACTGAATAGATGATTTATTATTAGTATTCTGTAATGGCGTGCAAAAAGAAAAGATAAAATCCGAAACGGGGGCACACTTGGCTTTCATCAAAAGCGGCGCTGGTAGAATTTTGGATAAAATGTATTATTCTTGTGACTAATAATTAGTTACAATTTTAATATAAGCCTTTCATGAAAAACATATCTATTTTTATTGCATCAAAATCCACGTTGCCTACCCAGCGTTACATACAGCGCACAGTGTCAGGCGTCAGGCACAGATCACCACAACTACATGTATAACGGGGACCGCCAGGACATCCTTACAAACCTGCGCAGCCCATCTTGTGGACCAGGTGGCTTGCAATGATGTCACATAGGGCAGTCCGCACAGAAACGGCAACCTCCATCAGCAGTTCACTTGAGAGGTCATCTCCATCTGGCGCTTTAACCTAGTTTCAACCTCTGGATCGCGCTTCCTCAACAGATGGCACACGCCAGACAACCACTCACAGGGAGTGGCTACTTCCTCCAAAATGTGAGGCACGGCAGCTCCAGCAGGTCACCCCCAACCTTGCCCAATATCATTTGAGTTGAGGGGTTTCCCCTCCCCCCAAACCCTCCCAAAAATTATCAGTAAAACCTGGAAACCTGTGCATGGGGGTCGGATCACTGTTTGTTCCCTGAAGGAAGACGATAAGTGTGGTGCTGCAGGTTACTTTTTTTTTCTTAAAGAGCGACTTGTGAGCATGAGCTACTGAGGCAGTTTCCATCTCCTCAGCAACCCGTGACCACCACTGATCCTTGCATCACCGTACGGCTTTCTGAAGCTCCGATCGAAGGGTGCGGTAAACCTCCTCATATTTCAACAAAGGGTGCTGTCGACGGCGGGAGTGGGCCTGCCGCTTTATCTCAAGCCCCCTCCGTCGGCCAGGGTCTCTGAGGAGGTCTGGACTGCGTAACTAATGTGGCAGCCGTATGAGCCAGTGCAGAGCCACACCTATTTCCCTTCGGGGATGATGCCAACCCCAGCTGCAAGTGATGGAACTTTTTTCTTGCAGCCTTCACCAGCTAGCTGAGACCAAGCAATTGTGGGTTTCACTGGGGACCCGAGGCGGGACGCCGCCACCACTTCAGTGGAAGTGTGGAGGGGACGCATCTTACAGATGACAAGCCAAAGATCAGTGGGTAGATCAGCTCCGTGGCAGGTCCTGGTGTCAACGTCAAAGGCCCGCATCCACTCTTCTGTCACCATATAGTCCAGCAATTGTTTCTGCTGGAACCCGGCACGGATCCATGAGTTCACTGTTATTACAATGTGTGGATTCGCTGATGCTGGAACAGCGTGTTGGTGATAACAGGCTCATGGGCTGCACGGAATTCTAGCAGCCTCATACCGCTGTTATTGAGCACGCACGCACGCACACGTGCCAGCCGCAGGGCCAAAGTTTAACCCGTACCAGTCGCCATGGAACATACCAGAGTACAGCTCCCCTATCCTCACCTCCACATCTTCTCTTACTTTCCTATGCGTTCCCTCACCTCCACTCGTCTTCACTCACCTACCCCTCAAGCTTACCAACCTTCCCAACACATCTGGACTCACCCTCAGCGAACACATTATCACTTACCTCGTCTCAAACTCCCTCATTTCCCCCCATCTCCACTTACCTTCGCTCACCCCTCTGATTCTTTAACCACGCTCACCTACAACCTTCACTCACCTCCCCTCATCTTAATTCACCTCACCTCCTCTCGCTTCCCCTCCACTCATTCTCACCCCCCCCTCATCACACCTTCCCCCACCTAACTCCCCGACACATCCCCTCACCTGACCTTATCTCCCGTCGTCCCCACCCTCCCCCATCCCCTTCTATCTCACCACCCTCACCTTCCTTTCACCCCCGATGTTAATAATAATTTGCAGCAGCTCATTCTTCCATTCACTCAAACTCGAGATAAGCACTGACCAATATGGACCTTTGTACAATCACACAAAGCCTTGTGGAGCAGCAGTGGAATCTGGTGAAACTGAGCGAGAGGGCATTGCACATTCCGCCCATCCGCTGCTAACGAGCAGCTCAAACACACCACACCGGCAAGGCCGGCTAGCACACTTAACCTGCCCCTATCTTTACATTGTCCTCGTGAAAGGCCACACACACACACAGGGAGAACAGCAAATATTACATCATTCCCTTTCACTCATTACCCACTTCAAACAGCAAGAAAACACAACCAAACTTAATTCGCACCCATGTGGCTGTCTAACGCGCAAGTAAACTCGACTGGCCGCCACCACAGGAACGTGGAATTTCCGCCGCCGCGGTTTCAGCTTCACCGACGGGGGACGAGCGCCGTCCATGCTCGTTCGAGCGGAGGTGGTTCGCCTTGACACTGCGTAGTAATCACGACTCGAGTAGCTCGGAGAACCACCCCTCGAATACACAGACGAGTCATCGTCGTCATCATCGTCGTCGTCATCGTCGTCGTCATGAGTCAATCTGCCGCTGGATGTAGGCATCCCGAAGCTGCCGCCCACCCAGCATGGCGCTGCGAATGTTAAAGTCCACCCAGCATGGCGCTGCGAATGTTAAAGTCCACCCAGCATGGCGCTGCGAATGTTAAAGTCCACCCAGCATGGCGCTGCGAATGTTAAAGTCCACCCAGCACCTACGTGCGAGCTGATTTCATCGCTCCATCTCCTTGGTCAACGTTCCACGCCTCGGCTGCAACTCCATTAATTATCAATCTTGACCCGTCGTGCATCAGCCCCTCAAGGCGTGACGTGTCCTGCCCGAACCCACAAGCATCACTCGAGTTTGGATGACGTCATTACCCTGCCGCAAATTCTCTTATCCGCGCGTCGCTCTTTGGCGTCTCTCGACGTAGCTCCAAACCGTGCATATCTCCACGCTTCCTTGCCGCATGATTTTTACATTCGACGTTATTTTTCGTTAATGATCCAAGCCGTAAGAACGGTACGTCACACAGCAGGCAGCGCGCGCTTTAAAACAGCAGACGTAAAACAAAATTGCAGCGTCTGCGGCTCCACTTAGCATCGATTTTTCTTTCTGCCCCCCCCCATCCCCCCCAAATCTGATGCCAACAAGAGAGTGCAGGCCAAACCAAAACACCCAGGCATGCACCTCTGCATTGTCCGTGTTATTGGAATGCATTGACAGTGGGTTTATTAATTATTTAACAGGCCACGTGTCCCTGACGAGCGCCGTTATCTCGGGACAATGCGGCGCTCTTGGTCAGGTGCCCTCTAACCAAGGACATTCCCAGTTATAATAAGAATAATAAGAAACGGATTTTATTTACCCGTTTGACCGCCGTCCCTAAGAATTCAACCTAAAGCCTCAGCGTGGACTGAAGATCCAACGCTCGTCGATTCGAAATCGTCACTCGATCGCCGCTCGCCGGCAGCCAGTCACCCCCTTGTCACTCTTCTATCGCTACTACCACGGTTACCGTTCCCGTGAATGTCACCCATCGATCCCTCCACCCGTGGTCGAGTGCTCGTGGTCAACCAGACACCGACTGCTTCATCTCATCTGCCCCACCTCTGTCCACCCAGCGGTGTAAATGGGTTTCACCAGTTAATCGATCGACAGCTCGCGTGCGGTGGGATAAAGTCCCGGCAGCATGGAAGAGGAGGCCAAAATACCCCCTTATTGACCCTCTCTGGAGCCTTCTACAGTAGAGGCACTACCAGCAACAGTGGTGTGAGTAAGCAGTTTCAGGGCTGCGCCTTTACCCGTAAACAGACTAGCAGGAACGAAACAAGGTGTCGAGATTCTTAAATCTCCCCACTTCCGGAAATTCAATATTCCCATTGAAAGGACCAGTCCCTGCCCATAGGATGCCCACTGTTATCTTCTCATACAAAGTGGTACTTATCTATCCACCACAAAGGGATGGTGGTGGTGGCGATGATGATGATGACGATGGGCCGAGTCGACCTCCGAGTGGGATGTGACCCCGCGACCTTTCGATTTCGAGTCAACAGCCGCGACCACCGAAACGGCACGGACTGATTAAATATGTTCACATCTATCACTCCCACGATGGCATTATTAATGTTTAATGCCAAGCCATACATCACGCTAAGCGGCAAGTGCTGCTCCCCCCTTTGCCAATGTTTGATTCAAATGAAGTCGGTCGGTTTGAGGAAGCCGCTTGTGAAAAACGACTGCAATTACCCCGGGCGAGTTGCTGCTACATTCAATAGAGTTGTGCTATCCGTGTGAATTATGCATAAGCGATAAGGCTGCTTTTACAATCACGCACGGAGAAATATGATATCCTGAAGCAGAGCAGCTCGAAGCGTGAACGACTCTTAAGACATGTAACAATCTAAAGATTAAAATCAATGCTCGTGCTCAGGACACAGGCGTTGAAGTGCGTATGCGAAAATCAATTATTTATCATTTCTGCAAATGAAGTGCTAAATGTTTGCCTTGGACAAAATGGAGGAAGAGGTGGGCCGACTGGATCCGGAGATCAGAGAGCTGAAGCCGCGTTCCGACCCAGGTGCGAGCGCCACTGCCTGCATCCGATTACAACTGGGCTCTCAATGGGGCTGAGTTAATGGTCTCAAGCACCGGTCAACAATGACTGCATAAATAAATAATAACAAAAAACTCCTGCACAAATTGCAATGAATTTGGATAAACTTCGGCTTTGAGAATTACAAATATTAAACATAAACACTGTGGAATAATTGCACGAGTGTTACTTTTTAATGTATTTTAGACATTTCCTTTTGTTGTTATCAAAATGGGACAAACAAGAAAGTCAAGGTGTCACCTCCCTGCTCAAACATGGCAGTCCTGAGCCAGTGGTGGACATTCTCAGCTCATCGTGGAAATTCCACATTCCTATGCTGGGGGCAAGTCTACTCACAGGACAACCCACTGCCTAATTCATAGGGATGATAAATGATTATGATAATAATTGCACAGTCACTGGTTACCAGGTTGAGATCATCTAAGTCACTGACAACACTTGAGAAGCTGGTTTAATTACACGCAGATGACACCTGGACTCGAACTCAGCTTTTCAACAGGGTCAGTCCAATGACTGACATGTCATCATGAACTTTCTAAGCGAAAGAGACAGAGACCCAGCCCAATGGCTCAGGCTAAGGATCTCAGCGATGGCTGGCTCAGTGCGTCTGCCAAGGCCATTATGAACCCACTGACACACAGTCCCAAGGCTTAACCCAGAATCTCAGATGTGCCAGTCCAATGTCTCTGATATGACCATTCTAAATTTACTGAGCTATCTTGCCTCAACTGCTGACACTCACCTGCAATAAAATAGATCAAATATTACGTTTTTAATAACAAGTGTCCGTTCTCGGGAGTCCGGGATTCACGATATCCAGGTGCATGTCTCATCAGATCGCCAACAAGCGCGAGTTAATGTTTCAAAGCCTAAACATCTTCAGAGGGTGACAGGCATCCCCGTAGATTGATTCGAAACAACTCGCACAATGTCAGTGTCTTGGGTCACAGGGAAACACAGAAACTGACAGAGCATCTGTTCGAAGAGGCAGTTAAAACACAACCGCAAACTACTTTTACAAAATACACACACGCACAAAAGGCAAAGATCGCCCGTTCAGGCAGGAACTGTTAAGCAAGCACCTATTAAGGATGATACACCACACATGCCAGGCGCCTATATCGTTAATGTACCATGTGTTAAGGCTGAGCTGACATAGGGGAGGCCCAGAACAGGTTCAGATGCCACTTGCACTTAATGAACATCAGAAATGCAGAGACAAAGGTGGCTGAGCGTGGGGCTGCCCACACCACGACCTCAACTGCGATGCCAGCCTTAATAACGGCACTTACCACAATGAAACCCTTGCATTTGTGTGAATTAAAGACCTGATGGGACCGTAGCGGCAAGTGCTGTACTTCTGTCGAACACAAAGCGAAAGACATCCACGTGTAGCCTTGACAGGCTGTTGGGGGCAAGTGCTGTTCGCGAGCACCTATGAAGGTTGGCAAAGCACACGAGGGGGTGGGTGGCCAACACCATGCCTGGCTACCACTTTTGTCTCCCCAGTGCTGATGTTTAGACTCAGCACCAGATACTAAACTTGAGGGTGTTTCGATTTACGCAAAGGCCGAGGACTGGTTCAGAGAATTGTCACTGGTGTTGGCCGCGAGCGGGAATCATGCTTAGGTGGCCGGGTTCGTGGCGCGGCACGCTAACGAGGCTCGCAAACACAACGCTGCTGCTCTCCGACAGTCCGGTGAGTGTGCCACAAAGGTTATTCACTCATTACATTCGAAGTGGCGAGGAGAGATGGCAGTACAGTCAACGGGTTGTGAACGTGTACTTCATGTGCGGGTCGTCTGTGGGCAACTCTGCTTTCATCCCAAATGCAAAAATTAAAAATTAAGTTTAGCAAATAGCTGGGTGGAAGTGTTTTGAGCTTTTTTTCCATTATCCTCGTGGGATTTGTGGGCTCTCCAGTTTCCTGCGTTATGTAAAGCGCTCCCAGAAAAAGTAACTTTTCCCAAGCCTCCTCGTGCAGGACCCTCCTGACAACAGAGTTGAGACTCGGCGAGACCTTCCTGGGTAAACGTACAACAAAGTGTGTGCCAGTGGTGGCAATACCACATTGGTATGACAGGGGCAAATCCATTCACAACACCACCACAGCTGATTCCCCCCCCGAAAGCAGTGATTATATTATCTACCCAGGGAAAAAAAATTATGGACTGGATATAGATAATATAATCTTCTCAAATAATATATTGCTCTTCTGACATCTTTTGGTAACCTTTGAAAACCAAACCTACAACACCTGGTATTCCCAGGCAGTGTTCCAACCAGGTACTATCCAAGCTCTATCCAGCTTAGCTTCCGAGATCTGTCAAGATGAGGGGGGCCATGAGAACGCAAATACATGGAGTAAAAAAAACACTCACCTGATTGAGCTGCATATCATCTCCCATTGGGTCGTCAGAAACCACGTTTCCATTCTAGACAGCAAGCACACACAGGGAAGTCACAATCTTTGGTGAGCAGAAGACAGCGTAAATAAATAAAAAACTATCAGGTTAGATTCTTTCGTTATGAGCAAAATATCAATTCCCGGCAGAGCAGCTTGGGACATAAATCCACTTTGCGTTAATGCAAAACGGCAATCTCCCGACTCCTGCCTACAAGCCCGTGTTGCAACTGTACATGTCGATGCAGAGCCCCTTTGTCAATCCCCTGCTGGATGAGGGCCTGCCCACACCTCGTGGGCCGTGGACGTTACGTGGCCGTGCTTTGCGCACCCTTGCCAGAGTGGGCCGGCGAAGCCGCCGCACAAGATTGGTTCAGATATCACCCGCCGTGGCCGGCTGCGAGAACACGAGAGGGAAGCATTGGCTAGAACCACGTCTGGCCACCTTTGTCTCCCCAGTGGCGATGTTTGCACACCGCACCCAAGTGCTCATTTAAGGCCGAGTCGAGCTTGAGGCGGCCTAGGACCGGTTCAGACATTCGTCTCCGATGTTGGCCGTGAGCAGGAAATCGAACTTGGATCGCCGGGTTCACAGCGCAGCGTGGGAACCACCACCACTCTACTAACATACACTCACCCATACTCGCACATATACAGCATACCCATACAGCAGCAGCGAAAGAGTTGCATTGTAATGCTTAATGTTGTGTTGTTCCACTGCTGGCTTGCCATGCACTACCGCTCCCCACATTATTATTTGCCACTGACGTTGGCCGTGAATGCAACAGGTAGCCGGGATTATTATTCGCAGTGTGTGAACCACTGCAAAACCGCTGCCCTCACGCATCATTCTGTAAGCGATAATAAATTGGCAACGTATATGTTTGGTAAAAAAAATTCAATTTTCAATTTAAAACGATTTAACGACCGATTTAATCTAAAAAGTTTGTTCTCTCTCTCGAGTGGTCTCGGCAACAATCGGCAACACCTGGACAAAAAAACTCACAACTTAAAATAGAATTTCCACTTAGTTCAGCTCATATGGGCCTTGAACGTAAAAAAATAAAAATGTCAGTATGACTGACATACGATAAACACTCTTGGCAGAGGACATTAAAGTGAGGATGAGTGGCTTGTGAAAGGCCAACAGAAGTAGCTCTGTGACGTCATCTCCCACGAGCTGTTTCCCCGACGCGATAAGAATAATGGTTTATAGAGCACATTTGGTGTTTGTGCTCTTCTTATGACGCAAGGACTATCGCCAAGGAAGGCGCTGCTGTGTTCGCAGGCGCAGCCTGCAGCGGCTTCACAGCGGGGAGCGACGTTTAAACGTGTAAATCCCGAGTCGTCTGCCCTGCGATTTTCCGAACTTGACACGTGTGGACCGTACGACTCCACCACGCAGTGGCTTTGTCTCCTTTTGAATGATGTCAGGGGACCTTCAACGTCCCCTGCAAAGAAGAATAAACCCGCAAGGAATAGCCAGGGCGGGATTCGAACCGCAAACCTCTGCGCCAAGCGGTGAACGCGCTACTGCTGGGCCAGGCTGCCGCTCAAATGTAATAATACTCTGGAAGGAGATTTCCACATCTCGAAAAATGTGAGACTGAGAGCAGAGCTGGGTGAATATTGTCAGGGAAAAAAAGATATAATGTTATAACGATTCTGTTTGAATAACTGTAGCGTACATTGGATATTTCACGAGCACGGGGAAAGACGTCTTCCAGCAGCAGAGTGACAAAAGCACATGGTAAACACTTGCAAAGCCAGACGTCTTCGAAGAGGTGGGAGTACCGACACTTTACTCCACCGTACGCCACCTGTTGATCGACCAACTGTGGTGGAAACCATTTACACCGATGCTGGATGGACAGGGGCGGGGGAAGGAAAGATTAAGGAAACGCGCACTCAGAGATGGAACTGAACCGGAGATCTCTGGATCGCAAGTTCAGGGTGCCGACATTAAACCCAATGACAAAGATCCCCCGCAGAGAGCCTTAATGGGCTTTTCGGGCAAGCGCTGTTGGCGAGAAGCCCCTATGAGGGCTGGCACGGCATACGACGGGGTGGGGTGGCCATCACCACGCCCGGCAGCCACACGTGTATACACACGCCACACATGTACGCATACGCAAGACAAAGATCTCCCGTATAGCCTGAACAGAATGTTGGGGCAAGTGCTGTCAGCGAGCACCTATGAAGACCGGCACAGCACACGAGGGGTAGGTGGCCAGCACCACGTCCGACCGCCTTTCGTCTCCCCAGTGGTGGTGTTTTTTTACACACCGCATCAGGTACTCATTTGAGGCTAAGTCGACCAAGGGGAGGCCCAGGACCGGTTCAGATCGTCACTGTTATTGGTCGTGAGTGGGTCACCGGGTTCGTTCGGTGCCACCAGGTTGGTATGAACCCGCTCACGAGTGCTACGAACCCGGGTCACCGGATTCGTAGCGAGACGCGCTAACTGCTCCGCCACAGCTCCCCATACACACACGTGGACACACACACACTACTCAAAAAGAGATCTTTGTAAATGTAATCTTGATGCTGTTCTTCGTTTAATTAACGGGCTTTGAATCACACTTTCCAGGTAAGTTATAGAGCGAGGGAATCCCTAATGAATTTATAATCAATATGGTCCCTGCAGAAAAAAAATCTATCTCAAAATCAATCACACAATTTAAACACACGGCCCGCATACATCAAAAGCGTGAGACTGACCCAAACCTACGCAACCCTGAAGACTCTCAAAAAGCAATATGGTATAGATATTTTAACTCTCCACGGTTCGTTTCCACTTTCACTTTCTACTAAAGTCAAAGCACCATCCCAGCTCAAAAGGCAATGGGCTGATGCTAATGTCTCTTGGTGGAAATTCCACATTCCCATGGTGGTGGACTCAATCTATCCAAACTACAAGCATGCTTAACTTCCTACAAACTGGTACGAATTTTACTGGCCCCTTAACTACAAAGGCCTGGGGGAATGATCATGATGGTGCAGCTCCTGATAATGTGTTAATTCGGATGATGATAATGATCCTGAAGATACTAACAATGGTGATGCTGTTGAGTGGAGCTTCTCATGATGATGCCGATGATGAGTATTAAGATCATGAAGGCGATGATAATGATCTCAAGATAATGATGATGATCATGATAAGTAGTGATGCAGATGATGAAGCTGATCATGGTGATAGTGATGTTGAGATGGCGATTAGGCTGTTGATGACTGAAACATCATCCAATAGGTCAAGCCAGCTGTTCAATTATCTCCCTAAAATACATATGGAATTATTTTAAACATTAAATATGCAACTCGCAGCATGGAAAACATGTGCAAAATAAGCAATTCAGGCACAAATATAGAAAACAAAGTTACAGATCCCCTGTATAGCCTTTAACAGGCTGATGGAACAAGTGCTGTTAGCGAGCACCTATCCAAGCCAACACTGCACACGAAGGGGTGGATGGCCAACACCACGCCCGGCCACCTTTGTCTCCCCAGTGCTGATATTTACACACCGCACCAGGTCATAATTTAAGGCCGAGTCGACCGAGGGAAGGCCTAGGACCAGTTAAGATTATTCACCACTTTTATTGGTCGCGAGCAAGAATCGTTGATGATGATGGTGGCGGCAGTGGTGGTGCTGATGATGGTATTCGTTACTGATGTTGGCCGTGAGCGGGAATCCAACTTGGGTTGCTGGGGTCGAAGCGCAGTGTGCATACACCACCGAGCCGGCCGCTCGCCGAAACACCAACGTGATGTCAGGCACAATATTCACACCGGATGTTGCCCATCAAAACAAAAAAGTCTGAGCCCGAGTGAGAGTGTTGTGAAATTAATAATGAAGTTTTAGAAAGGGAAATGCAGGTGAACCGGTTGTTTGACGTATACAGCACGACTGGAGACGGGACAGTAGGCACACACACTCTCTCTTGCCACGCTAAAACACAAAGCTATATATCGCTTTACACGCTACATCGTGCAATGCGCCGTCAAGCGGGACGCCCCTTTGAGGCCCAAGTAACATAGGCTGTGGTCGACAACACTTGCCTGGCCGTCTTTGTCTCTACCCCCTCCCACCAAACGGTGCTGCTGGCTGAGACCAAGCAATGTCAAACAAAGTTTATTTTTTAAACGGCAAAGTGAGTTAGGTGGGCCTGGTGTCAAGAGGTCGAAGCGATGAGCTGGTAAACCATTGAGTTCCTGGGTTAGAATCCAGGCCAAGGCACCCATGATTAAAACAAGAAATAAACCTCAATACATTAGCCAAAAACACTGTCGTCTTAAAATTTAAAATATATAAACGGTGACGCTGAGGGCCAAATTAATTGTCCACCACTGGCAATGCGGCATCACCAAATAGTTTAGTTGATGGTGATTAGAACGGGCTCCCAACACCAGTGAGTCAATGGTCACCAAAGTAAAACCAATCAGACAAAACGAACTTATGTACTTTATGTGGCTACAAATTCCAGCTCTAAATTATACATATCAGCAACCACGCCTGGCCACCTTTATCTTCCCAACGGTGATGTTCACACACGGCACCGGGTACCCGTTCACGGCTGAGTCCACCTAGGGGAGCTACGATATACCAGAGGCAGAAAACTAGCTGAGGTGGCTGGGCCCATAGCACGGAGTCAGCAGCAAACCGCCACACGTCACCACAACTCCCACACACTCCCACACAAATGCGTACATAGATCCCCGTCATATCCTACAAAAGGCTATTTGGGCGAATTCAAGTCGGCGCACACGTATGCAGGCCAGCACGGCGCACGAGTGACCGGCGTGGCCAGTACCATGCTGAGTTGGCCGCCACTGTGTCCCCGGTGCTGTATCAGATACTCATTTAAGACTGAGTCCACCTAGGGGAGGCCCAGAACCGTGTGCTGGTACCACTTGCCGCACCGACGTAGCCATGTACAGGAAACCAAATGAGGTCTCTGGGCTCATACCACAGTGTGCAAACTGCAAACCACTGCCCCACCACTCATCCCACACACGACAAAGACAAAGATCCCCTGCAAAGGCTACATAAGCTGCTGGGGCAAGTACTGTGGAGGGCACCATCGGTACACATATATACACGTGTGCACACAACAACAGCAGCCGCCATTCGCCACTAAGTGGTGGCGATGTTACCACAACGCTTGCGCCAGGCCAGGTCCAAGTGAAGTGTTGAAGGCTCGGTCAAAGGAGGTTATGGGACAGACCCAAGTGCCACCGGTTGACTGTCTGAGATGACTGGCAGATGCAAAACCTGTGCACCCTGCTGTGCCAACTTGCTGTATCCAAGCTGCTCCGCTCATTGTTGTGAGTGTCCTCCTCTGCCCTCCACTGTTGTGGAAGGGTGCCTGCCTCCAACTGCCCAGTAACGTCTGTCGCGAGCCTCCTCCATAGAGGCCGATCTTGACACCACTGGTTCTAGTCTTCGGGAAGTCCACTCAGCTTCCACATTCTCTTATACCGCATCAGTCCATCTCTTCTCCAGCCCGTGCCACGGCCGTTTAGCCAAACTTTGGCCGCTTGGCCATGCAGTGGCTGGGCATGCAGGCTACAAGACCCAAACAACGCAAACTTTCAAGGATTGCGAGTTCCTCACACAATTCAGCCTGATATTGGATGATACAAAATACCCAGGCAGGTGCTTAGTTTTGGTGAGGCTGATGGTAAGGCCCTAACTACCTCTTAGTGGCAGGCTCCAGGTTCAGCAGCAGAGCCTACAACTCCTTAGAGTGAGCAACAACCGCCAGATCATCAGCATACATAGATAGCATTGTTGGACCAGTAAGGGAGCCATCCCTTAACAAAAACCCGGGCGTCAATCAGCTACCCATTGTACCTGTACTAGATAGTAATTCAACTGGTATAGCCATGGCAGGCTTCTCGAACAATGTGGTGAAAAATTACGTAAAATAATGTGAGGGGCCAGAAATAATTTGACCGCTCTATCATTTGTGACCAGGTCACTTCTGAAAAATAACTAATAGCTCAGTGGGCTTTACCTAGCAAAAAAAAGTTGAGTTTTTATTTACTTATAGTGATTTCCTTACATTTCCTATACTTTGTGGTTTTATTGTCGTAACTTTCTGACCCACCCTACTGGACATCGATGTAAAAGAGCTTCATAGCTCATCAGATTTCTCCAGGATAAATATAGATTCTGCCATCCCTGTCGCACCCCAACATGAACAGGGAATGGCTCCGACTCACAGTCACACAACTTTACCCGGGCGTAACCACCCATCATGATTGTGAGCAGAGTCAGGGACCCCGAAACGTATGAAGAACAACCCAGAGCCCTGGCCCCCCTTATGGTATCATAGGCCTTGACCAGGTTAATAAATCAGAGATGTAGGTCCCTTTGAAATTCCTGAAACCTCTGCTGTAGCAGACAGACACAGAATATGGAATCCATGCAGGACTGCAATGTGCACACTACAGATGCACACACATTACAAACGCACTCACATACAGAGACACTACAAACACACACGCATACAAAGACACACACTACAGATACACACAAGCATAAAAAGACACACACTACAGACGCACGTAAACATACAAATACAAACGCACCGACTGTATGTTTTAGAGTGGGTATATTTTTTACAGGACTGTCAACTGCCAGCACATTGTACCACGGGTGCGAGCAAACTGCCGATTGTGTAACACGCAGGTCACGGTACGCTGCACCGATTTTGGCTTTTCTTCAGACTTTGCTGGGAAATGGGGGGGGGGGGGTCTTGGAAAGTTCACAACGACAGTGTCTGACGACAATGCCGAAGCGACCTGGGTTGCAATCCGGGTTTTCAGTCACGACACAAAAAGACCGCGGGGACTCCCCTGGTGCGTTCACGGGGGGGGGGGGGGGGGCGGTGACACGTGTGAGGTTCGGCACATTGTCAAGACGTTTCGAGCTTGGGGGGAGGGGGGGGGGAGGCTTTTTTCGGTGATCGGAATTGACATTGAATTTCGAATTTAGTTGCCCGAAGAAGCTCTGGGCATGCTGGAGAGACCATCACAAAGCTACAGAGCTCAACGGCGCCAATCCACGCAGTAAGTGATCAAAATGTTTAGTTTAACAAATTAGGCTATGACCAAATGACCGAAAAGAATGTGCCCAAGCTCATGATATTTCAGAAGCTAAGTAGGGTTGAGCCTGGATAGTGCTTGTATGAGCAACCGCCAGGTGTGGTAGGGCTGCATTGCAGCACTCAAGATAATTGTTGTGCTGTGCTCTGCGCTCTGCTCCAACATCTATCTATGCTTCATGCAGTCAGG
Source organism: Lampetra planeri (assembly GCF_965212315.1). NCBI lineage: Eukaryota > Metazoa > Chordata > Hyperoartia > Petromyzontiformes > Petromyzontidae > Lampetra > Lampetra planeri. The sequence continues at coordinate 8,856,292 of NC_136153.1, forward strand.
GTCCAACTTGGCCAAACTGGACAATAATTCGCACGTTATTTATTTGGGATGTATATACAGCATTCACCGCTCTATAACGACAGACTTGTGCCCCAGGTCTCTCTTGCAAACGAGTCTTAATCTGGTCATTTGAATTCTCACTTGGTTAAACCAAATAGGTTGAAAAACTTAACCGGCACCGACTGGAACGATGGTAAAACAACAAGCTGCTTCACCAATATTGCATGGATAAGTCCTTTCTCTGGCAATGGATTGATAAATAGCCACACACACATTCAAACCACATGGGAACATATTCATTGTACTTAACATGCGTGCCATGCAAACTCGTACATACTGAGGCAACTCATACACACGGAGGCAACCCTTACACACCAACACAACCCTTACACACCAACACAACCCTTACACACCAACACAACCCTTACACACAGAGGCAACTCGTACACAGAGGCAACTGCAGATTGCACAACGTTGCTGATTAGTAATAATGGATAAGTGGTCTGGCGCAATTGATTTTTATATATTATCATTTACGGGGTTAATCCTTAGTGCATTCACCTGCCCTTTGTACTTTGAATAGTTTACACATTAAACCAGCAGTCGTGCTGTCGAATTACAAAGAAGCAAGCTGCCGTATGTATGCAGACAGGGTGGTAGCTATTGCTGAATTGTTAACGGTGCTCATACTTATTCATTTTGCCCGAATTAGCCAGACTGTGATTCACAAGTGGTTTCTTTCTGGTTAGATCACGTCGGCATAATGTGATTTATTTTGTCAATTTTCGCTTGTTTTTCAACACTCGAGTTTGCTGAAAACCCAAATACATTGCCACATTTTCCCGTGCCATGTCAACTTCAATTGACTGGCTCCGTCGCTGGGTGATGGAGGGGTGGAGTTAAAAGATTGACATTATAACTCCCAAAGTAAAGAATTATTGATCCCAATATTGGTCGTGAAAGCCCACATGAAATTACCCAGGATGCGCCCCTTGGAAGCTAAGCATGTGCCGCTACGTGACAAACAGCCATGCACAATACACGTGCCATAGGCCACCGTGAGACTATGCTGTTGGCAGCAGAGGGCAGAGAAGCAAAATCTGCTGTTGTACTGTACATCTATGCTTGCCGCCCTCACCAAACCACACTGACCATCCTGGTGAACCAAATCACCCGTGACCCACACGGCATGGGGAATCTCTCATCCAGCAGTGGATTAACAGGACGGGGTCCAGTCTCTACGTAGAAACACGGCAATTGATAACATCAAACGAAACGGTCCCCATTTCATCGGCCACAGCGAGAATGACAAATGATGATAGGAAGTTTGCAGGAGTCGTGCTAGTGTTGTGACCGGTGGTCGTGTTTGTGAAGGCAATTCTAGTTTTGGGTGATTGCGGTGACGATAATGATGAAGACGACGGTGGATTGAGTTGAGATGTAGACTTATCACCCTGCCATTACAATATGCACGCTCCGTGCAGTTATCGGTGGCTGCATTCACACGCGAGCCGGGGTGCACGTGCCGCTTGTCTGCGTGACTCACGCCGACTTAAGCTCTCTGCAACAACTCACGCCTCCCACATTCCGTGCTCAGCTCTAATCTTCCGATTTAATTCACACGGCCCCTCAACTCACGGAGGCTACGATGGCGATGATGGCTATGATTCATATTTCCCAGAAACACGAAAACGTAGAGCAACACACAACATGCTCTGCTCGGCGCTAAGTGGCACCTGCCAGTGAACCCCAGTGGGTCAGCCTATATGTTTTTTTTATGACCCTGGCCACAGGAATGTGGGATTTCTCGCTACCTGGTTCAGAGGTTTCCTTTTTGCTCACTCGACCCGGCAGTTTGACCTTATGAAACACAAGTCATTATTCGTATAATACTGTAATGTCAAATAGGGGAGTGGAGTGGTGGTGCTGCGGTTAGTGTCCTATGCTGTGAACTGGACGATCCAAGTTCAATTCACAAACGTGGCCAACATCAGTAGCGAGTTTAATATATAGCCGGACTGGTCTTGCACCCCCCACGCTCACCTTCACCAAACTCCACGTTCCTAGGTCAGTGATCAGTCTCTCTCCAAAACACATTCCCACAAAATGGTACGAATTTATCCCCTCCCCCAACAAAGGGATAGGCCGCATCCCAAGAGCACGAACCAATGCCATTAGCTAAAAGGTACTGCATATAAAACAAGGTACGAGTTAAGATAGGGTGATACAATTGTGTTGAAACATTCTTTGGAAATGACAAAATCACCGTGAATGATTTCAACCTCATCAGATCTTGGTTAGTATTTGGAAGGGAGACTGCCTGGGAATAATTTGAGTTATGCTGCAAGGTGGCGAGGTTATGGCAGTACAACAATGAACCCATCCACACGGAGCTTTGAATGCTACCCTCTGGTATCTGTGGGTTTTTGCTGGGTACTCCGATTTCCTCCCACATGACACCAATATTAATTCGTGGAGCTGGCCAAAAATCCATAAAGTAGCCGGACCGTAATAGAGGCTTTTTGGGTTAGATTGTGTAAATATAAATGGGTCGTTAAACCCGCCACCACCCGACATAGGCAATTAGTACGATTTGTCACGGAAACAAAACATGCCAATTCGCTACTAGTACAGCACACCAGTGTGTTGGAGAGCAAACCCACAACATTTACAATTACTCGAACTGTACTCGAATTGTAAATACTACGGGTTTACTCTCCAACACACAGATGTGCTGTACCGAGTCAATAATTGGCATGTTTTGTTAACATGTGGTGGCGAGTTTAACAACATTGATATTTAAGCGATCTAACCCAAAAAAACCTCGATTATGAATATAGGTCGTGAAAGCCTACGTGTTAATCTAGCCGGACCCTCCTGAACAAATCCTTGACACTCAGTGATGTGTTCCTGGGTGAATGAAGGACATTACTTTTACAATGACTATCACACGGGGCAACATTCGACTTCTGTATTGAGATCGGGTGTTGTAAACTGGGAAAATTACTCAGAACAAAAAAATGCACTAAGCCACGCAAGGTGGTGTTAAGTGAAAGAGAAACATCATTCATTTGAGTTTTTGATTCTCAGGCGGTGGAGTATATTGCACATCATGTGGCGAGGGACCAGTCTCATTACTCAGGCGCAACACGGCATCCGCTGCTGCTATCGCATCATCAACCTGTGCAGCAACGCCAGGTGACAATGCTGGTTGGTGGTGCTGAAGATGCTAACAATGACTGATCATAAAGATTGATGATGGTGGTTGTGGTGATGACATATATGTTGAACTTCTTTCGTACCGTAAGTAAGCCAACCGTGCTAATACGAGGTGCGGGTTGTGTTTGTGCGGGTGACAACAGTGGTTGCCGATGTGGCGATTGTGATGGTTGTGGTGGCGATGGTGAAAGTAGTTTGTTGGTTCAGGTGGTGGTGGTAGTGGTTATGATGTGGTATTGAAAGTGATCATAATAATTAAAGTAGTGACTGTGAATGTGGAGATGATAGCCATTGGTAGAGACACTCAATCCCATTGTTTATGATGATGATGACTGTTTAAATTCACTAGCTTATAAGACCAGTGTTCTACTGAGTAAAATAAAATCGTAAATCAGCATACAGTACTCTATACAAACGACTGGCTAAAGAGGTACAATTCCGGTTAATTATTTAGCTAGAAAATGCCAAGCAATGGAAAATGAAACCGAAGCCAAGCCTGTGACTGATGTCGCTGATTAAAATGTGAACTGTTTTTTTCTGTTTGGTTGAGGTAAAAAAAAATATTCAAACCAACTTTCTGGGTTCATAATGGTCAAGTCTGGGGCAATGAGCCACCCATGGAATGCCCTGTGGGGATGAGAGAGCGAGCGACAGAGCTTGAACCCAGGTCGTGAATGGATGTGATGGCCCCGTGTCTCTGATACACAGCCATTGTGTAAACCTCTTGCCGATGACCACATCACATGGAATGCGTCAGATCTCGTCCGATCTCAGAAGCTAAGCAGGAATGGGACTGGATAGTGCTCGGATGAGCGACCGCCACCATTGTCGTTGCCGTACGAGCAGTGGTGGCTGTGGTGGCTGCAGCGAGGGTTGGTGGATCACCACACTGATGTTGCGAAGCTCCCTTCCCCCGTGGGCGTCGAAGTGCCATACCCTGGCTCACCAGGAAAGGGAAGTACTGCAAGTGGACTAATCGTCAACCGTTTCCTTCTGTATGGGGATAGAGTGTTGCCCCCTCGGCTAAAAACATCTTAAAATAAAATCCCAGGACCCTGCCGTAAACGAGCCCCAAGACTCGGTGTATCTCTTCTACTCTTCACAATCTCCTGCTGCCTCTATCGCATCTCTTCCTGTCGTCCCATTCCCCACCTGCATCCTTTCCTCTTCACTCCCGTCAGCCTCCACTGCATCCTTAACGTCGCCCATCTGTCATCCGACGTCATCGCTCGATATCCTTCCCATACCCATTTAAATCGGTTTACTTTGTAAATCACAGTACATCTGGTTGCCATAGTTTCAATTCCCAAATCTCTCGTTTCTAATTTCGTCACCTACTTTTACCATATGTGCCACCCACTGCCAAAATCTACGTGTTTCTTTCCAAAACTGCTCCTGTAAAATGTAAGTGCTCAGATTTGTGACACGTTGGGCAAAGTGTGGGTAACTGCACGCCAATCATGAGCAAAAGGGAGGCTGCTGGTGGTGATGGTCTATAACTATTACTTTGGCAATGAGGCTCTGATGATGATGCTGACAGTGATGTCCAAAATGCTGCTTCTGATGATGCTCATAATATTGTGATGGAACAGGTGATGATGTTTATAATGGTGGTGGTGATGCTTTCGATCATTTTAATAATGTTGAGTATTGTTATAATGACGGCGAAATTATGATGGTGGTGCAATCATATTAATTTCGAGGATGATTATCTTGATTATGTTAATGCAGTTGCTGCTAATGCTCATATTGATGATGGTGGTATATTTTTTATGCTGTTTATAATCATCCCTTCGTGATGGCAACTATTCCGCAGCTGCTGCTAACAAAGCTGATTATTGTTATAATGCAGTTAATGATGACAATGATTATGGGCTTTACCCAGAGGGTAATGTTGATACATTTCAAGAATTAATGCAATGTTGTTGGTAATGATGGTGATAGTCAGGATGGAGATAATGTTGAAGTTTATAATGCGACTACGAATGATGATTATGCAACTGATGATGATGATGCTGAATCATGATGATGGAGCTGATGTTGCTAACGAAGATGATGCTAAAGATGTTTATTGTAACAGCATTATTGATGATGTTGTTTATACTGCTGATGGTTTCAGTCACAATGATGTTGAACCTAGAAGATGAACAACAACTTGATACTGCGAGTGATATTCTGGTAACAATGATGATGACGAATGTTGCCTGATAATTACAATTCTGGTGATGCTGTGGATTACGGTTTAGTGATCATGATTGTAATTTCAATAATAGCAATGCATTGCAATTCTTACTGTGGTTATCATATCGCTGCTGCTAATGGCGATGGAGATTATGATGACGATGCCAATTTACGCTACTAATGATACTGCTGATAGCAAAGCTAAACTGATTACAGTACGTCACTGATGACTGTCCTGATGATGATGCCTGTCAACCCAAACGGTTTATACGTATTCTTGTGCAGGGAAATTGAGTTTTCAGGTGCATACGACGTACACAGCCGTTTCGATACGGGCACAACATTTTTTGTGTCTATTTGTGTTTCTCCCTTGTGATGGGACTTTGCAGGATTAAGGTTGAGATTTTAATGGCACGGGGTAACCAATACGGTCTGTAATAAGATAGGCGCTGATAAGGGATTGACAGGTATGATGATGCTACCGACTATAGTACCGACGTTGCTGCTTCTGGTTTTATATTTCTGATCATGCCGCCGATTATAATAATTCTGAATTGATTGATGCTCATGATGACGCATGTGGCGAAATAAGTTCAACATAAGATGACGCTCGCTGGCAATGAAACTCTGATGATGCTTATGGAACTGCTGCTGATGTGATGATTTGTCGGTGATTACGCTGCTTACCACCACGACACCGACACCACCACCACCGGCATTTACAACCAACCCCGATCACGCCGGTGATGTTTAAGCCACGGCACCGCTGGCACCGCATGGTATTAATAGCCTCACCTGCCTCCAGCGAACCTGTGGACCAGTCACGACAGACCAGCCATGGGAGCAAACGAACCGATACATCGACAACGACGACGGCAAAACTCACCTCACTGTCCGAGTGAACGTCCATCTTAGGCCAATGATCTGAGACGCACGCCAAAGGCATGGTGTTACGGCCGCATCAAGCCACGACGAAACAATCGACGACAACTACGAAGAAGAGAGCGCAGCGACCACCGCCAGGACGACGAAGACGACCAACGCGGCTACACCGAGCGCAGTGGCAGGCGACGGGCGCGGCACTGTCGCCCTAACCCCCCGACGACTCCGAGCGCCACCGACTACACCGAGGGGCGAGCGAGCCGCGATGAAGCGAGCCGCGATTTCTCCACAGCCGCTCTCGCTCGTTCTCTCCCCACTCGTCTTCTCCAACTAACAGGCGCCAGTCACCGCGGTACGCGCCGTCCTACAGGCGGCTCTAAGGAGGGTTTTTTTTCTCTCTCTACCACAGCAGCAACCTCACCACCATCACCGCCACCACGCCGCTTTGCCCGCCATCTTACTAAGGGGGGCGGTAACTGAGTGATGGTAGGGGGGGTTAAAATGTGCGTGACGTCTTCGATGACGTCACGCGCGTGTGTGCGCAAATTCCATTGGCTTTGGTCGCTTCAAGATGGCGGTTTTGGCTTCCGAATGTGTCTCGCCGCCCCCCCCCTTTTCTCTCGCTGGCCTCGCGCGCGCGCGAACTATACCGCCATCTTGGTACGGGGGGTATTACGTCACAAGCGTCACGCCGTGTTTGACGTCACTTTGACGTCACATTGTTTAACCCCCCTCCCCCCATGCTCACATTGACAAAGTGAATCGTGTGGTACGAATGTGTAATTTTTCGATTTAAAGCTTTCGTGACTGCAGGGATTCATCTTCTTGGTTCTTTCGGTAAAGTCACGTAGAATGGAAATAATAAAATAATAAAATCAAACATTATAAAATAAAGATTTTATGATGAAATAATAAAATAATAAAAATAAAACATTATAAAATCATTATTTTATAATTCGTTTATTATTTTATTATTTCCAATCTACGTGACTTTACCGAAAGAACCAAGAAGATGAATGTGCAATTATTTAATATTTTGATGCAAACCTGTCAACCCTTTACTAGTGCCCTACCTTATTACAGATCAATTCAGACCAATTATGAATCTCAACGTTCATCCTACAAAGTCCCATCACAAGGGAGAAACAAGCAGATGAACAACTCACGTGTTGTGTGCCGTTATTGAGACGGCTGTAGGCCGTGTGGACTCAATTTCCCTCTTCAAGATTACGGGTAAACCCTATGGGTTGGCAGGTATATTAATGTAAAACAAGAAGAAAATTACGTACTTACTTTAATTCTTATCGGGCCCCAGTGTGTAACAAAGGCCATTGCCCCAAACGTCCCAAATCATTCTTATAAATGTAAAATTTAAATAAATAAAATGCAACGTCGTGATTTATTTTAATTAAATTTATAAAAATTTTGTTGTATTTCTACATACGTGATTTTACCGAAATGTTTTTATTTCACTCATAGTTTTTTTCGGTAAAATCACGTATGTGGAAATAAAATAAAATTTTAATAAATTCAATTTCGTCGTTTCATTTTATTTATTTAAATTGTATTTTATTTCTACATACGTGACTTTACCGAAAACACCAATGAGTATAATTTCTACAGTCACGAAAGCTTCAATCCTATATTATATATTTCTCTATTTTCAGACCACAGCAGCGTTAATAATAACGAATGTGTTGAAATGTCCATTCATCAAATTTCCACGTACTATTGCCATTGTTTTCATTCGCAGGACCGCAGTAGTTCTGATTGACCGCCAATTCCTCTGCTTCTCCTGTTGACGCCCTGGCCACGAGAATCCGGGCGACTCTGGCTCGCGAGGGCAGGACGCGTGGCTTGGGGGAGGGCGGTGGCGAGATGTTAACGACCTCGCCTGGTACACAGGAGGTCGTGGGTTCGATCCCGGCCCTGAAACCTGCTGTATATTTGGAGTTTACGTGTCTCTCTCTCATCATAATCGCGGTGGCGAGATGTTAACGACCTCGCCCGGTACACAGGAGGTCGTGGGTTCGATCCCGACCCTGTAAACCTGCTGTATATTTGGAGTTTACGTGTCTCTCTCTCTCATCATAATCAAGGTGGCGAGATGTTAACGACCTCGCCTGGTACACAGGAGGTCGTGGGTTCGATCCCGGCCCTGAAACCTGCTGTATATTTTGAGTTTACGTGTCTCTCTCTCTCATCATAATCAAGGTGGCGAGATGTTAACGATCTCGCCTGGTCGTGGGTTCGATCCCGGCCCTGATGACGCCCGCTGCTGTATATTTGGAGTCTGTGTGTCTCTCTCCCCGTGGTGGCGTGGATTTTTCTCCGGGTCCTCCGGGATTTTCCCTCCACATTTAGAACCAACAACATCACGCGTTTAGAGTAGTTGGCGGCGATACATTTACAAGCGATAAGTCACTTTAGTTGCGCTGTCATTGTGATAGGTCGCTTCTGAAAAAACAGAGCTATGTAGCTCAGTGGGGTCTTCCCTGCTAATAAATAAATACATAATGCTGAGTGTAATTGAAGGGTCACGCCTGATGGGTCTGTGACGTCAGAGCTCCGTATAAGGGCACGCGATGCATCGCGCTGACTCAGCAGCAGCAGCAACAGCAGCAGCAGGAGCAGCAGCTGCTCCCACAACGAGGCATACTAAGTGGCTGTGTTGGGTGGTGGCGCGTTTAACGACACGTTCATATATTTACGCGATCTAACCCCACTAAAAAAGCAACCTGTATTATGGATGATATTGGTCGCGACAGCCCTACCACGTGTAAAACAACAACACAATGCGAGCACCGCGTGTCCTGGCTAGCTGCTGGCTGGGGCGGGCGAGCTCCTCTCGAGCCCAGCAACAACTCCCTTGTTCTTGTTGTTCTAGTTGTTGTTGTTCTTGTTGTTCTAGTTGTTGTTGTTCTTCTTCTTGTTGTTGTTCTTGTTGTTGTTCTTGTTGTCCGTGGTGGCTACTGCGGACCGTCGCCACCCACACGGGCTGGGTGACTGGCGAAACGGGATTTCCCGTGTCACAAGTAAGCATTGCGTTTGAGTTGAAAGAGCCGACAAAGTTCGGAAGACGTTGAACGGCAATAATAATAATGCTCATCACGATAGATTGCGACGCCGAAGAGGTGGGAGTAACAAATACTGGACACTGGCACGGTTCATTTATTGCAATTCTTTCGCATGCAACAGATTTGCATGAAACCCAAGTTTAATTATTTGTGTTGTTGCATGCAACCGATCCATGTTTGCAAACAAGTCGTACGAAGCCAAGATGCAAGTTGGGTGCAACCGATCGAAGTTGCATCCCAAGTAGCATGCAACCAGGTTGACCGATGCAATTGCATGCAACGTGGTTTCATGCGAGTGATCGCTCAGCTGTGGACCCACCCGGCAGTACGTACAGCTTCAGCACCAGGGCCATGCGGACTGCACGTGTGTGGTGTGTAAGGCTGCAATTACCACCAATAGCCACGAGATGGCACACATTCACCGTGAGTGGTGCAAATCTGCATCTTTGAATGCCCTTTTCTTTATTTCTTCCAACGAGCAGCCCCGCACCGAACTTTGGACGTGACCGCCCGTCCCTCCCTCCCTCCAGCCAGCAGAACTCGTTTTCTGTGATAGTATGATATGATCAAGTTCCACCTGTGCTTATCGGCATCATGTCCCGAGACAATAATGTCTCCGCAGCAAGCCATCGAACAAACCCGCTTGTAACGTAACTAACTTAACCATTTTTATTTTAGCAGGTAAGGCGCACTGAGCTGTGCGACTCTTTTTCAGAAGCGACCTGGCCTAAAATGATTGCTCAACGAAGTGGCTTATCACGTCCACGTGTTTAGCAGCCCAATGCTCTACACGCATACTTCTAAAGAATGTTCCAATTAGCCTCTAACATTATCAGCACTGGTGCCCACGTGTATTATATGCCCTGCAAAAGGCGTTAATTTCCAAATTAAGAGGTACCCCCCGATAAAATATTCTAGCTTTTTTGTTCAGACATTGGCGATTGCGCTGAGACCATGAACTTACATCCCGGGTTCACCACTGGCGGATTGAGACCTGGATTCGAACCCAGGCTCTCAGAGATGCCAGCTCAATGCTATGACCACGAAGCTACGCGGCCACTTACAAGTTTAAATAACGATCTTGGCAATGAATTGTGCAATATTACCAATGATCTCTTAAATTATGTCAACGGTTTTTAACAAGGAATACGTGTAATAGACCTAAGTTTGTAATTCTGCAACAGAGTTGCGTTTTTTCACATTCAATGCTGACTCATATAAAGTACAACTAGACTTATTAGCATGTGCAGAGCTGTCGGCTCAAATCGAGCCGTAAGGCAGGCAGGCTTCTTATTAAGGAATCCGATTCAAGAGGTGCAGTGGCATCAAGAACCCACTAGGGGGCACTCTTGCTAAGCGGTCCCACTGAGCATAGCCAGAGGTCACGTCAGAGTCTCTCGCACTGCGAACAAACTCGCAACTCGACAGTCCAGTGCCAGGCCACGTCTCTGTGCGACCATGCTGGGTGAGCAGGCCTCTCCTCGTGTGTATGTTGAACTTCTTTCGCACCATACGGAGCCAACCAGGCTGTGGAATTTACTTCCCTAGCGGACAGTCGCTCCGCTGAATCTCCCCCTCGCTTTATTCAAATCGCGCCTTAAGACGCAACTGATTTTTAAAGGGATTTTTATATGTATTAAAGCCTTTGTCTTGGGGGTTGTTGTCTGATTGGCATGAGGCTAGCTGTGTCTGTGTGTTTTGTACTGCGCCTTGTGACCTCCGGGTGAAAGGCGCTTTAGAGGTGTAAATTCTTATATTATCAGTGTAGTGGTGGAAATTACACATTCCCATAGTGGAGGCAATGTGTCTCTAATATGACCAACAATTCTTACTTGTTTTAACTACACCAGAGAGATGATGGGCTGGGTTGACTTTGCGATTGGATTATTTGCCACTCGAGGTAATACCGTGGGAGTTAGGATTATGAAACGTGATCCCATTGAATTTGAGACTGAAAAAGAAATTCCCAAGAGAATTTGACAACTGATAGTTTGGGATCGCTGGTCAAGTGAGATGAATCAGTGGGATTGAAGGCCAGGACACATTATCCCGTGGGATTCTCGATTATGAAACTAAACCTCACGGCATTCCCAATCGACACATTATATTAATATATTAATTAGAATATCACCTAAGACCAAATAACCCAGAACGCGCCCGATTTTGTCAGATCTCAGAACCTAAGCAGAAACGAGTCTGAATAGTGGTTGTATACACGAACACGAAGTACAAACAAACAGGTGCTATAGGTTGCGGTGGGACTACATTATCAGTAGAGGGTAGTGCAGTAAATTCCAGCAATCAGTTCTCCTGGCCTTCACCAAACATCGCAGGCCAGCGTGACAATGTTTGCTCAAATCGCAACTGCGTAACCCACACGGCGCGGACAGGACTCCATCCAGCGGTGGACCGACAAACGGCCTGTGACGATGTCGGTCACTCCCATGCGCCACTTGTGCAGGGAACAGTGCGTCCCTTGGCCGCTACCCAGTAAACAAGACAACGTTGACTCAACGTTGACAAGTGGTTGGAAGGCTGTAGCCCGACTGGAGGGTCACGTCATCCGCTGGCTCGTGACCACACGTTTTTGACAAAGCCCTTCGATCACCGCGGTGGAGATTCAATCGCAGGACAGGTTCCTAAGCGCAGCACAACCTTACACTCAACCTGACACTCGTGTTCAATCTTCGATTTGAAGCTTTCGTGACTGCACGAATCCATACTCTTGGGTTCTTTCGGTAAAGTCACGTAGGTATAAGATGTCTTCATATCGAATTATCCTTACGAGAGTCACCGTGACCCCCCCCCCCCCCGCTTCCCGAAACAGACAGACTGGCCTAATGCAAAACTTTAGTTGGGAAGCGTTAATAAATAAATAAACATGGCCCTATAGAATTTACCCGTCGCCGCCGTAAGATTCCAGGCTGCAGCGGAACTTCTCATGAACTCGCGTCTGTGCGCTGGAGTTCGTTGGCAGAATGCCGATGCGTGGATTAGCGGAGTGGGTTCATGGCGGGTGCTTGGATTAATGTGCTTACAAAACGACACGTTTTGCTTCACTTTGCCGGGTGACATTTTTTTTCCACGACAGTTTGTGTCCACAGCTTAACGTGCGCAGGGCGACTCACATACTCATCCCATGCAACCCGCACACATACAACCCACAGCGTAGCACGGTGCCACGCGCTCAGGGCACATTTGGTAGACAAAGATCCCCCGTATAACCTCAACATATTCAAAGGGCAAGTACTGTTATCGAGCGCCTTGACTTCTCTATATTTGATTTCGTATGTTCTCCCCGAAGTCGCGTGTCCTTCCCACCTCCAACTAACGCGGCTGGCTACGTACGGAGCTCTACACAGGCACATGCACAGACTGTTGCATGGGGGGGGGCAGGGGGTGGGTGGCCAACACCACCGCCTTTGTCTCCCTAGTTGCACCAGGTACTTGTTTGAGGCTGAGTCGACCTAGGGGAGGCCCAGGATATTTGTCGCTGATGTTTTGTGCTGGGGTTGGCCGTGAGAGGCAATCGAACCTGGATCGCCGGGTTTGTAGTGCAGCGTGCTAACCGCTACACTATCGCTCTCCACTACAAATATAAAGATCCCCCATATAGCCTTAACAAACTGCTGGGGCAAGTGCTGTTTGCGAGCACCTATGAAGGCCAGCACGACACACGAGGGGGTCGGTGGCCAGCACCACGACCGCCTTTGTCTCCATAGTGGCCATGTTTTTACGCACCGCACCAGGTACTTACTTGAGGCTGAGTCGACCTAGGGGAGGCCCAAGACCGATCCAGATAATCGTCACTGATGTTGGCCGTGAGCGGGAATCTAACTCGCGTCGCCAGGTTCGCTAGCGGTTACCGCTACACTACCGCTCCCCATAACACCCACTCACACATTCACCCACTCACACATTCACTCACTCACACATTCACTCACCCACCCACCACACTGCAGCTCACCTCACTGCTCTCTCTGCTTCTTCACTCGCAGTGATTCACTTTGGAATCCCTCCCCCCCCCCCATCGTTTCCTATCCCAAGCTCCTCCAATCACAACCTTGCTCAGCCCACGGAACGTAGTCAACTCCGATCTGTTACATCTTCAATAGTGCTGCGTGTGTCTGGCCGTTCGATGCGCTGTCAGTTTGGGCTTGCTGCTCAAGTAACCGTGTTAAGTAAATGCACAATTCACCACGCTGGTCGGTGCAGGTGCAGCTTGGTGAAGGTGGGGAGCATAGTCGCGAGAGTATTGTACATCATCATCAGCCATGGTCAATCCACTGCTGGATGATGGCATCCCCACTGCCACTGATCGCTACTCACGTCACGTCGCCGTCACCAGGAAATGCCTCCCCCCAAGTGATTCTTCAACTGCGGTGACACGTGCCGCAGACACCTGTTCCCTTTGAGTGAGGGTGGCCCAAGCTCTGGGTGGCATTGCTTAGAGTGAGTGAGTGAGCGAGCGAGGCACAGAAGAGGGTGACAGGGACGCGAGGTTCGGGTGGAAGTGGCCAGGGTGCCGTTGCCCTGCGTCTCGGCGTCCGTCCGAGCCGAGCATTGTTGGCCGAGCCACCAGCAAATCATTCCGGCATCAATCTCACGCCGACAGAAGATTCCTTTTATCTGGGCCAACACAAACGCCTCCTTCCTGCCTCGATTCCTCCTCCTCCTCCCATCCTCTCAATATTCCTCGCGGCGTGATGGGGGGGGGGGGTCTAAGAAGGAGAGGGGAGGGAAACAGCGAGCGATTGTGCGAGGGGCCCTCTCGGTGCGCGGCTGTGGGAGTCTCCGGGACTCGTCGTGTGGAGCGCTGTCAGGACGCGCACGATGATCGATCTAAGAACGCGCGAGGGTTTGTCAATGAGAGGGACTAAAGTTCATTCCGATATATTGACTCGGCACACGTCACAACGCCATCAGAGTCGCCCCCCGCACCTCCCCCCCCCGCCCCACCTCACCCTCAAACGAGCGTGCAGCGTTGGTGGTCCCGAGCACAGAGGTGGAAATTCCACATTGCTATGGCGGGGGCAGTCTCTACCAAGGATAACCGCGGGAGACTTGGCACAAAGTCTTAGCTCGCTTTATTGACACCCTCCCCTCCCCTAATAGGGACCGTGTTGATGATGATGGCCTGAGACGAACCTACGACCTTCATTTGAACTTTGCAGTAGGAAGTTAAGTGACCCCTGTGGCAATGGGATGCTCGCAGTAACTAGGCAGCAATACCACGTTTGTGTCGCTACATGTTTAATTCCTCTTGCCTTGGTGGCCTCGCAGTGAACACGCGCTCATGTTGGGCCAACGTCGGCAAGTGGTTGGAACCGTTGGGTCCAACGTTAGCCCAACGTTAGCCCAACGTTAGCCCAACGTTAGCCCAACGTTAACCCAACGTTAGCCCAACGTTAGTCCAACGTTAGCCCAACGTTAGCCCAACGTTAGTCCAACGTTAGCCCAACGTTAGTCCAACGTCAGCCCAACGTTAGTCCAACGTTAGTCCAACGTCAGCCCAACGTTAGTCCAACGTTAGTCCAACGTCAGCCCAACGTTAGTCCAACGTTAGTCCAATGTCAGTCCAACGTCAGCCCAACGTTAGTCCAACGTTAGTCCAACGTTAGTCCAACGTCAGCCCAACGTTAGTCCAACGTTAGTCCAACGTTAGTCCAACGTCAGCCCAACGTTAGTCCAACGTTAGTCCAACGTTAGTCCAACGTCAGCCCAACGTTAGTCCAACGCTAGTCCAACGTTAGTCCAACGTCAGCCCAACGTTAGTCCAACGTTAGTCCAACGTTAGTCCAACTTTAGTCCAACGTTAGTCCAACGTTAGTCCAACGTCAGCCCAACGTTAGTCCAACGTTAGTCCAACGTTAGTCCAACGTCGACCCCAACATTCCACGTTTACCGGGGTTTCACTTTGGCCACAAACGCAAGCCTGTGGCTTGTCTTCAATGCGTCTCTATGGATCTTCAATGTGTCTCTATGAGTCTCGAAGTATATCTACGAGTCTCGATGCATCTCTATGAGTCTCGATGTATCTCTATGAGTCTCAATGTATCTCTATGAGTCTCGATGTATCTCTATGACTCTCGATGTATCTCTACGAGTCTCGATGCATCTCTATGACTCTCGATGTATCTCTACGAGTCTCGATGCATCTCTATGAGTCTCGATGTATCTCTATGAGTCTCAATGTATCTCTATGCAGAGGTGTGGACTCGAGTCATGTGACTTGGACTCGAGTCAGACTCGAGTCATGAATTTGATGACTTGCGACTCGACTTGGACTTGCATAACAATGACTTTGTCCCACCTATGAGATGTGGACTCGAGTCATGTGACTTGGACTCGAGTCAGACTCGAGTCATGAATTTGATGACTTGCGACTCGACTTGGACTTGCATAACAATGACTTTGTCCCACCTCTGTCTCTATGAGTCTCGATGTATCTCTATGACTCTCGATGTATCTCTACGAGTCTCGATGCATCTCTATGACTCTCGATGTATCTCTATGAGTCTCGATGTATCTCTATGAGTCTCAATGTATCTCTATGAGTCTCAATGTATCTCTATGCGCATATCAGTGGTTCACTAAAAGGTCCACAGTCGCACTTCCTGCGGCTGGCATCCTTCAGTTGTAAATCTGTGAAGGAGCCGTGCGCATTGCCATGCTGCTGATGTTCCCATGATGTGGTTGATGGTTCCACCACTACCAGTGTCTTCGAGGAGGAGGATGGGAGGAGCATGAGGATGTGAAGGAGGAGGATGAGGAATGTCAAATACGGGAGGTGCAAATACCAACAACAACAAGCACCTGTAACGCATTACATATTGTGATGCATCACTCAGTAGCATGGCGAATGCGACAATGAATGCAAAGAAGGGGGCGCGTTGGGGGGGGGGGGGCTCTATGACCATGCCATGATCCGCATGCGGGGGAGAGCCGCAGGTTTGCACGTTTGTAAACGTGAACACGTGCCCCGGGTTTTATGCGTTCCCTCGCAGACCATTTAGCCGCCGCGTCTCATCCCCGGGGCCGTTTGTCAAGGGCGCCACGCCGCCCTCCGTGTCCGCGGCGCGCCAGCGGCAGCAGCGGCAGCAGCAGCGGCAGTAGCAGCAGCAACAGCAGCGGCAGCGGCAGCAGCGGCAGCAGTAGCGGCAGCAGCAGTAGTAGCAGCAGCAGCGGCAGCAGCAGCAGCGGCAGCAGCAGTAGCAGCAGCAGCGCGCACGACGCGGGACGTGGACGCGCGGCTGCCGCTTGGCTCCGTGCGTCTTTGGAGCCGCGCGCGTTGTGGTCAGCGGGGAGCGGTGGCGCGGCGGTTAGCGCTACGCTGCGCCACGCGAGGAACCCGGCGACCCGAGTTCGATTTCCCGCTCACGATCAACACCGGTGACGGATTATCTGGACCGGGACTCCCCCAGGTCGACCCAGGCTTAAATGGATACCTGGTGCGGTGTATTGTAACGTCGCCACGAGGGAGACAAAGGCGGCCGGGAGTGGTGTTGGCCACCCACCCCCTCGTGTGCCCTTTCGGCCTTCATAGGTCCTCCGAGCATTTGTTCCGAACAATCTTTGGAGCAGAGGAATCGTTGTCTTTGTGTGTCTGAATCTGTTCATTGTCTGCCTATACGCGTGTGGAAATTGGTGGTGCAGCGGTTAGGACAATCACGCCACGAACGCCTCTGTCAGCTGTGGCCGGGAATCGAACTCAGGTCGTCGGGTTCGTAGCGCAGTGCGCTAAGCACTCCCCCACCGCTCACCGCTCCCCAAAGACACACACACAGATCAATTCCTGTAAGAATGTTAGCACCAATGCTGCTGAATTCATTCTCTCCCGGTAGGCCGTGAGGATGACGGGATGTGTCAAAAACAAACTTTCATGCAATGGCGGAACCAGGATTTTTTTCAGGTAGGGGGGGCAACCCCTCCAGCAATAAAAATGATAGAGGACTTGTTAGTGAGTAAGGAGTTGTTAGTAAGTAAGGAGTTGTTAGTGAGTAAGGAGTTGTTAGTGAGTGAGGAGTTGTTAGTGAGTAAGGAGTTGTTAGTGAGTGAGGAGTTGTTAGTGAGTAAGGAGTTGTTAGTGAGTGAGGAGTTGTTAGTGAGTGAGGAGTTGTTAGTGAGTAAGGAGTTGTTAGTAAGGAGTTGTTAGTGAGTAAGGAGTTGTTAGTGAGTAAGGAGTTGTTAGTGAGTAAGGAGTTGTTAGTGAGTGAGGAGTTGTTAGTGAGTAAGGAGTTGTTAGTAAGGAGTTGTTAGTGAGTAAGGAGTTGTTAGTGAGTAAGGAGTTGTTAGTGAGTAGGGAGTTGTTAGTGAGTGAGGAGTTGTTAGTGAGTAAGGAGTTGTTAGTGAGTGAGGAGTTGTTAGTGAGTAAGGAGTTGTTAGTAAGGAGTTGTTAGTGAGTAAGGAGTTGTTAGTGAGTAAGGAGTTGTTAGTGAGTAAGGAGTTGTTAGTGAGTAAGGAGTTGTTAGTGAGTAAGGAGTTGTTAGTGAGTAAGGAGTTGTTAGTGAGTGAGGAGTTGTTAGTGAGTGAGGAGTTGTTAGTGAGTAAGGAGTTGTTAGTGAGTGAGGAGTTGTTAGTGAGTGAGGAGTTGTTAGTGAGTGAGGAGTTGTTGGTAAGTAAGGAGTTGTTAGTGAGTAAGGAGTTGTTAGTGAGTGAGGAGTTGATAGTGAGTGAGGAGTTGTTAGTGAGTGAGGAGTTGTTAGTGAGTGAGGAGTTGTTAGTGAGTAAGGAGTTGTTAGTGAGTGAGGAGTTGTTAGTGAGTGAGGAGTTGTTAGTGAGTAAGGAGTTGTTAGTGAGTGAGGAGTTGTTAGTGAGTGAGGAGTTGTTAGTGAGTGAGGAGTTGTTGGTGAGTGAGGAGTTGTTAGTGAGTAAGGAGTTAGTGAGTGAGGAGTTGTTAGTGAGTGAGGAGTTGTTGGTGAGTAAGGAGTTGTTAGTGAGTAAGGAGTTGTTAGTGAGTGAGGAGTTGTTAGTGAGTGAGGAGTTGTTAGTGAGTAAGGAGTTGTTAGTGAGTAAGGAGTTGTTAGTGAGCAAGGAGTTGTTAGTGAGTGAGGAGTTGATAGTGAGTAAGGAGTTGTTAGTGAGTGAGGAGTTGTTAGTGAGTGAGGAGTTGTTAGTGAGTAAGGAGTTGTTAGTGAGTAAGGAGTTGTTAGTGAGTGAGGAGTTGTTGGTGAGTGAGGAGTTGTTAGTGAGTAAGGAGTTGTTAGTGAGTAAGGAGTTGTTAGTGAGTGAGGAGTTGTTAGTGAGTGAGGAGTTGTTAGTGAGTAAGGAGTTGTTAGTGAGTAAGGAGTTGTTAGTGAGTGAGGAGTTGTTAGTGAGTGAGGAGTTGTTAGTGAGTGAGGAGTTGTTAGTGAGTGAGGAGTTGTTAGTGAGTGAGGAGTTGTTGGTGAGTGAGGAGTTGTTAGTGAGTAAGGAGTTGTTAGTGAGTAAGGAGTTGTTAGTGAGCAAGGAGTTGTTAGTGAGTGAGGAGTTGATAGTGAGTAAGGAGTTGTTAGTGAGTGAGGAGTTGTTAGTGAGTGAGGAGTTGTTAGTGAGTAAGGAGTTGTTAGTGAGTAAGGAGTTGTTAGTGAGTGAGGAGTTGTTAGTGAGTAAGGAGTTGTTAGTGAGTAAGGAGTTGTTAGTGAGCAAGGAGTTGTTAGTGAGTGAGGAGTTGATAGTGAGTAAGGAGTTGTTAGTGAGTGAGGAGTTGTTAGTGAGTGAGGAGTTGTTAGTGAGTGAGGAGTTGTTGGTGAGTGAGGAGTTGTTAGTGAGTAAGGAGTTGTTAGTGAGTGAGGAGTTGTTAGTGAGTAAGGAGTTGTTAGTGAGTAAGGAGTTGTTAGTGAGTAAGGAGTTGTTAGTGAGTGAGGAGTTGTTAGTGAGTGAGGAGTTGTTAGTGAGTAAGGAGTTGTTAGTGAGTAAGGAGTTGTTAGTAAGTAAGGAGTTGTTAGTGAGTGAGGAGTTGTTAGTGAGTGAGGAGTTGTTGGTGAGTGAGGAGTTGTTAGTGAGTGAGGAGTTGTTAGTGAGTAAGGAGTTGTTAGTGAGTAAGGAGTTGTTAGTGAGTAAGGAGTTGTTAGTGAGTGAGGAGTTGTTAGTGAGTGAGGAGTTGTTAGTGAGTAAGGAGTTGTTAGTGAGTAAGGAGTTGTTAGTAAGTAAGGAGTTGTTAGTGAGTGAGGAGTTGTTAGTGAGTGAGGAGTTGTTAGTGAGTGAGGAGTTGTTAGTGAGTGAGGAGTTGTTAGTGAGTGAGGAGTTGTTAGTGAGTGAGGAGTTGTTAGTGAGTAAGGAGTTGTTAGTGAGTGAGGAGTTGTTAGTGAGTGAGGAGTTGTTAGTGAGTGAGGAGTTGTTAGTGAGTAAGGAGTTGTTAGTGAGTGAGGAGTTGTTAGTGAGTGAGGAGTTGTTAGTGAGTAAGGAGTTGTTAGTGAGTGAGGAGTTGTTAGTGAGTGAGGAGTTGTTAGTGAGTGAGGAGTTGTTAGTGAGTAAGGAGTTGTTAGTAAGTAAGGAGTTGTTAGTGAGTAAGGAGTTGTTAGTGAGTGAGGAGTTGTTAGTGAGTGAGGAGTTGTTAGTGAGTAAGGAGTTGTTAGTGAGTAAGGAGTTGTTAATGAGTGAGGAGTTGTTAGTGAGTGAGGAGTTGTTAGTGAGTAAGGAGTTGTTAGTGAGTGAGGAGTTGTTAGTGAGTAAGGAGTTGTTAGTGAGTGAGGAGTTGTTAGTGAGTGAGGAGTTGTTAGTGAGTGAGGAGTTGTTAGTGAGTAAGGAGTTGTTAGTGAGTGAGGAGTTGTTAGTGAGTGAGGAGTTGTTAGTGAGTGAGGAGTTGTTAGTGAGTAAGGAGTTGTTAGTGAGTAAGGAGTTGTTAATGAGTGAGGAGTTGTTAGTGAGTGAGGAGTTGTTAGTGAGTAAGGAGTTGTTAGTGAGTAAGGAGTTGTTAGTGAGTGAGGAGTTGTTAGTGAGTAAGGAGTTGTTAGTAAGTAAGGAGTTGTTAGTGAGTAAGGAGTTGTTAGTGAGTGAGGAGTTGTTAGTAAGTAAGGAGTTGTTAGTGAGTAAGGAGTTGTTAGTGAGTGAGGAGTTGTTAGTGAGTAAGGAGTTGTTAGTGAGTGAGGAGTTGTTAGTGAGTAAGGAGTTGTTAGTGAGTGAGGAGTTGTTAGTAAGGAGTTGTTAGTGAGTAAGGAGTTGTTAGTGAGTAAGGAGTTGTTAGTAAGGAGTTGTTAGTGAGTAAGGAGTTGTTAGTGAGCAAGGAGTTGTTAGTGAGCAAGGAGTTGTTAGTGAGTAAGGAGTTGTTAGTGAGTAAGGAGTTGTTAGTGAGTAAGGAGTTGTTAGTGAGCAAGGAGTTGTTAGTGAGCAAGGAGTTGTTAGTAAGTAAGGAGTTGTTAGTGAGTAAGGAGTTGTTAGTGAGTAAGGAGTTGTTAGTGAGCAAGGAGTTGTTAGTGAGCAAGGAGTTGTTAGTGAGCAAGGAGTTGTTAGTGAGCAAGGAGTTGTTAGTGAGTAAGGAGTTGTTAGTAAGGAGTTGTTAGTGAGCAAGGAGTTGTTAGTGAGTAAGGAGTTGTTAGTAAGTAAGGAGTTGTTAGTGAGTAAGGAGTTGTTAGTAAGGAGTTGTTAGTGAGTAAGGAGTTGTTAGTGAGTAAGGAGTTGTTAGTGAGCAAGGAGTTGTTAGTGAGCAAGGAGTTGTTAGTGAGTAAGGAGTTGTTAGTGAGTAAGGAGTTGTTAGTGAGTAAGGAGTTGTTAGTGAGCAAGGAGTTGTTAGTGAGCAAGGAGTTGTTAGTAAGTAAGGAGTTGTTAGTGAGTAAGGAGTTGTTAGTGAGTAAGGAGTTGTTAGTGAGCAAGGAGTTGTTAGTGAGCAAGGAGTTGTTAGTGAGCAAGGAGTTGTTAGTGAGCAAGGAGTTGTTAGTGAGTAAGGAGTTGTTAGTAAGTAAGGAGTTGTTAGTGAGTAGGGAGTTGTTAGTGAGCAAGGAGTTGTTAGTGAGCAAGGAGTTGTTAGTGAGTAAGGAGTTGTTAGTGAGCAAGGAGTTGTTAGTGAGTAAGGAGTTGTTAGTAAGTAAGGAGTTGTTAGTGAGCGAGGAGTTGTTAGTGAGTAAGGAGTTGTTAGTGAGTAAGGAGTTGTTAGTGAGCGAGGAGTTGTTAGTGAGTAAGGAGTTGTTAGTGAGCAAGGAGTTGTTAGTGAGTAAGGAGTTGTTAGTGAGTAAGGAGTTGTTAGTGAGTGAGGAGTTGTTAGTGAGTAAGGAGTTGTTAGTGAGCAAGGAGTTGTTAGTGAGTAAGGAGTTGTTAGTGAGCAAGGAGTTGTTAGTGTGCAAGGAGTTGTTAGTGAGTGAGGAGTTGTTAGTAAGTAAGGAGTTGTTAGTGAGTAAGGAGTTGTTAGTAAGTAAGGAGTTGTTAGTGAGTAAGGAGTTGTTAGTAAGTAAGGAGTTGTTAGTGAGCAAGGAGTTGTTAGTGAGTAAGGAGTTGTTAGTGAGCAAGGAGTTGTTAGTGTGCAAGGAGTTGTTAGTGAGTGAGGAGTTGTTAGTAAGTAAGGAGTTGTTAGTGAGCAAGGAGTTGTTAGTGAGTAAGGAGTTGTTAGTGAGCAAGGAGTTGTTAGTGTGCAAGGAGTTGTTAGTGAGTGAGGAGTTGTTAGTAAGTAAGGAGTTGTTAGTGAGTAAGGAGTTGTTAGTGAGTGAGGAGTTGTTAGTGAGTGAGGAGTTGTTAGTGTGCAAGGAGTTGTTAGTAAGTAAGGAGTTGTTAGTGAGTGAGGAGTTGTTAGTGAGTGAGGAGTTGTTAGTGAGTAGGGAGTTGTTAGTGAGTAAGGAGTTGTTAGTGTGCAAGGAGTTGTTAGTAAGTAAGGAGTTGTTAGTGAGTAAGGAGTTGTTAGTGAGTGAGGAGTTGTTAGTGAGTAGGGAGTTGTTAGTGAGCAAGGAGTTGTTAGTGAGTAAGGAGTTGTTAGTAAGTAAGGAGTTGTTAGTAAGTAAGGAGTTGTTAGTGAGTGAGGAGTTGTTAGTGAGTGAGGAGTTGTTAGTGAGTAAGGAGTTGTTAGTAAGTAAGGAGTTGTTAGTGAGCAAGGAGTTGTTAGTGAGCAAGGAGTTGTTAGTGAGTAAGGAGTTGTTAGTGTGTGAGGAGTTGTTAGTAAGCAAGGAGTTGTTAGTGAGTGAGGAGTTGTTAGTGAGTAAGGAGTTGTTAGTGAGTGAGGAGTTGTTAGTGAGTGAGGAGTTGTTAGTAAGGAGTTGTTAGTGAGTAAGGAGTTGTTAGTAAGGAGTTGTTAGTGAGTAAGGAGTTGTTAGTGAGTGAGGAGTTGTTAGTAAGGAGTTGTTAGTGAGTAAGGAGTTGTTAGTAAGGAGTTGTTAGTAAGTAAGGAGTTGTTAGTAAGGAGTTGTTAGTAAGTAAGGAGTTGTTAGTAAGGAGTTGTTAGTAAGTAAGGAGTTGTTAGTAAGGAGTTGTTAGTAAGTAAGGAGTTGTTAGTGAGTAAGGAGTTGTTAGTAAGTAAGGAGTTGTTAGTGAGTAAGGAGTTGTTAGTAAGTAAGGAGTTGTTAGTGAGTAAGGAGTTGTTAGTGAGTAAGGAGTTGTTAGTAAGTAGGGAGTTGTTAGTGAGTAAGGAGTTGTTAGTGAGTAAGGAGTTGTTAGTGAGTAAGGAGTTGTTAGTGAGTAGGGAGTTGTTAGTGAGTAAGGAGTTGTTAGTGAGTAAGGAGTTGTTAGTAAGTAGGGAGTTGTTAGTGAGTAAGGAGTTGTTAGTGAGTGAGGAGTTGTTAGTGAGTAAGGAGTTGTTAGTGAGTGAGGAGTTGTTAGTAAGTAAGGAGTTGTTAGTGAGTAAGGAGTTGTTAGTGAGTAAGGAGTTGTTAGTAAGTAAGGAGTTGTTAGTGAGTAAGGAGTTGTTAGTGAGTAAGGAGTTGTTAGTGAGTAAGGAGTTGTTAGTAAGTAAGGAGTTGTTAGTGAGTAAGGAGTTGTTAGTAAGGAGTTGTTAGTGAGTAAGGAGTTGTTAGTAAGTAGGGAGTTGTTAGTGAGTAAGGAGTTGTTAGTGAGTGAGGAGTTGTTAGTGAGTAAGGAGTTGTTAGTGAGTAAGGAGTTGTTAGTAAGTAAGGAGTTGTTAGTGAGTAAGGAGTTGTTAGTGAGTAAGGAGTTGTTAGTGAGTGAGGAGTTGTTAGTGAGTGAGGAGTTGTTAGTAAGTAGGGAGTTGTTAGTGAGTAAGGAGTTGTTAGTGAGTAAGGAGTTGTTAGTGAGTAAGGAGTTGTTAGTGAGTAAGGAGTTGTTAGTGAGTAAGGAGTTGTTAGTGAGTGAGGAGTTGTTAGTGAGTGAGGAGTTGTTAGTGAGTAAGGAGTTGTTAGTAAGGAGTTGTTAGTGAGTAAGGAGTTGTTAGTGAGTGAGGAGTTGTTAGTGAGTGAGGAGTTGTTAGTGAGTAAGGAGTTGTTAGTAAGGAGTTGTTAGTGAGTGAGGAGTTGTTAGTGAGTGAGGAGTTGTTAGTGAGTGAGGAGTTGTTAGTGAGTAAGGAGTTGTTAGTAAGGAGTTGTTAGTGAGTGAGGAGTTGTTAGTGAGTAAGGAGTTGTTAGTGAGTGAGGAGTTGTTAGTAAGTAGGGAGTTGTTAGTAAGTAGGGAGTTGTTAGTAAGTAGGGAGTTGTTAGCGAGTAAGGAGTTGTTAGTGAGTAAGGAGTTGTTAGTAAGTAGGGAGTTGTTAGCGAGTAAGGAGTTGTTAGTAAGGAGTTGTTAGTGAGTGAGGAGTTGATAGTGAGTAAGGAGTTGTTAGTGAGTAAGGAGTTGTTAGTGAGTAAGGAGTTGTTAGTGAGTAAGGAGTTGTTAGTAAGGAGTTGTTAGTGAGTAAGGAGTTGTTAGTGAGTGAGGAGTTGTTAGTGAGTAAGGAGTTGTTAGTAAGGAGTTGTTAGTGAGTGAGGAGTTGTTAGTGAGTGAGGAGTTGTTAGTGAGTAAGGAGTTGTTAGTGAGTAAGGAGTTGTTAGTGAGTGAGGAGTTGTTAGTGAGTGAGGAGTTGTTAGTGAGTAAGGAGTTGTTAGTGAGTAAGGAGTTGTTAGTAAGGAGTTGTTAGTGAGTGAGGAGTTGTTAGTGAGTGAGGAGTTGTTAGTGAGTAAGGAGTTGTTAGTGAGTAAGGAGTTGTTAGTGAGTAAGGAGTTGTTAGTAAGGAGTTGTTAGTGAGTAAGGAGTTGTTAGTGAGTAAGGAGTTGTTAGTGAGTAAGGAGTTGTTAGTGAGTAAGGAGTTGTTAGTAAGGAGTTGTTAGTGAGTAAGGAGTTGTTAGTGAGTAAGGAGTTGTTAGTAAGTAAGGAGTTGTTAGTAAGGAGTTGTTAGCGAGTAAGGAGTTGTTAGTGAGTAAGGAGTTGTTAGTAAGTAAGGAGTTGTTAGTAAGGAGTTGTTAGTGAGTAAGGAGTTGTTAGTAAGTAAGGAGTTGTTAGCGAGTAAGGAGTTGTTAGTAAGTAAGGAGTTGTTAGTAAGTAAGGAGTTGTTAGTAAGTAGGGAGTTGTTAGTAAGTAAGGAGTTGTTAGTAAGGAGTTGTTAGTGAGTAAGGAGTTGTTAGTGAGTAAGGAGTTGTTAGTAAGGAGTTGTTAGTGAGTAAGGAGTTGTTAGCGAGTAAGGAGTTGTTAGTGAGTAAGGAGTTGTTAGTAAGTAAGGAGTTGTTAGTAAGGAGTTGTTAGTGAGTAAGGAGTTGTTAGTGAGTAAGGAGTTGTTAGTAAGGAGTTGTTAGTGAGTAAGGAGTTGTTAGTGAGTAAGGAGTTGTTAGTGAGTAAGGAGTTGTTAGTAAGTAGGGAGTTGTTAGTGAGTAAGGAGTTGTTAGTGAGTAAGGAGTTGTTAGTGAGTAAGGAGTTGTTAGTAAGTAGGGAGTTGTTAGTGAGTAAGGAGTTGTTAGTGAGTAAGGAGTTGTTAGCGAGTAAGGAGTTGTTAGTAAGTAGGGAGTTGTTAGTGAGTAAGGAGTTGTTAGTGAGTAAGGAGTTGTTAGTGAGTAAGGAGTTGTTAGTGAGTAAGGAGTTGTTAGTGAGTAAGGAGTTGTTAGTGAGTAAGGAGTTGTTAGTGAGTAAGGAGTTGTTAGTGAGTAAGGAGTTGTTAGCGAGTAAGGAGTTGTTAGTAAGTAAGGAGTTGTTAGTGAGTAAGGAGTTGTTAGTGAGTAAGGAGTTGTTAGCGAGTAAGGAGTTGTTAGTAAGTAAGGAGTTGTTAGTGAGTAAGGAGTTGTTAGTGAGTAAGGAGTTGTTAGTGAGTAAGGAGTTGTTAGTGAGTAAGGAGTTGTTAGTGAGTAAGGAGTTGTTAGCGAGTAAGGAGTTGTTAGTGAGTAAGGAGTTGTTAGTGAGTAAGGAGTTGTTAGTGAGTAAGGAGTTGTTAGTGAGTAAGGAGTTGTTAGCGAGTAAGGAGTTGTTAGTAAGTAGGGAGTTGTTAGTGAGTAAGGAGTTGTTAGTGAGTAAGGAGTTGTTAGTGAGTAAGGAGTTGTTAGTGAGTAAGGAGTTGTTAGTGAGTAAGGAGTTGTTAGTGAGTAAGGAGTTGTTAGTGAGTAAGGAGTTGTTAGCGAGTAAGGAGTTGTTAGTAAGTAGGGAGTTGTTAGTGAGTAAGGAGTTGTTAGTGAGTAAGGAGTTGTTAGTGAGTAAGGAGTTGTTAGTGAGTAAGGAGTTGTTAGTGAGTAAGGAGTTGTTAGCGAGTAAGGAGTTGTTAGTAAGTAGGGAGTTGTTAGTGAGTAAGGAGTTGTTAGTGAGTAAGGAGTTGTTAGTAAGTAAGGACTCGTGTGCGGCGATCGCACAGCCATCGATCGAGGGTCGAATTCGAACCGCGTCGTGTGATCGGCATCGCGCTCGCTGAAGCTGTTGATGCCTTCTGGGAAGTCGTGTGCTGTGTACGCAACTGCGCACAATTCTGTGAATCACTTATAACTGCTTTGCCGCTACTTATTGCCAATTATGGACTCAGACTATTGTCCTATCATCTCATAGAGTCCCTGGCACGTAATAACATGCTACACAGTGGCAGTGGGGGTCGCAAAATGCCGATTTATTACGAATAAACCCCAATGATCTTATCGAAATTAGGGATTTTGATCGGATCATTGGGGGGGGGGGCACGTGCCATATAGACCCCCCACTGGCTCCGCCAGTGCTTTCATGGATTTTTTTTCATGCGGAGGGACAGATATCGGAAGGAGGCGAATTATAATTTGCGTATTTATTTTGTCGCTTAAATTCGTCAATGAATTGGAGATGATGCTGTTGATGACGTTGGTGGTGGTGCACGTGGTGACGATGATGGATGCTGAGTGTGCAGGCGGTGTAACTGCGCCAAGGCCCACATGGGCCAGGCTACAAAGCGGGCGAAGGAACGTCGGACAGTGGGCCCCATTGAATTCCTTGGGCCGGGGCCCACACCAACCACGCAACGCCACTGGGTAATCATTACGAGTTTATTGCTGCTGATACTGCACCTTGATTACGATAACTCTGCTGCTGCTGCTGATACTGATGATAATAACAATAATAACAAAACTGTTGCTGCTGATGATAACGATGCCGTTGCTGTCGACGGTAATATATTCTTCCGCTGCGATAAATGCCTGCCAGTTATGCCAATTGCTGCTAATGTGATGGCGTCTGCCGGCGGTGCCGCTGCACCGCAGATTTCCGATTGCACGGGTGCTGCCGCGGATGTCCACGGGTGTGCTGCGTGGCCATCTGTCCGTGCGCGCGCGTCAGCCAGCGCGGACTCGTGATGGCCACTCCCAGGGGCAATGGGGCAGCGACGTGGGCAGAGGCGGCCTGAGCCCTGAAAACACAAGTCGCTGTCTGGCGGCCTCTGTCTCACCAGGTGATGCGTCTTCGTTGGTAGCTAGGTAGCTAGGTAGGCGAATGGGTTAGATTAATAGGTTTGCGGATGTGTGAGTGGGTAGGTTGGTGGGTGGTTTGGTAGGTGGCTTGGTAGGTGAGTGATCAGGTGGGTTGATAGGTAGGTGGTTGGGTGGATTGGTTAGTGGATGGTTTGGTAGGTAGGTGGATTGGTAGGTGGGTGAGTTGATAGGTGGGTGAGTTGATAGGTGGGTAAATTGGTAGGTGGGTGAGTTGGTAGCTGGTTGGTTTGGTAGGTGGGTGGATTTACAGTTAGGTATACGGATAGGTAGGTAGGTGTGTGTGTAGGTAGGTGGGTAGATTGGTGGGTAGGTTGGTAAGTAGATGGATGGGTAGATAAGTGGGTGGTTTGGTAAGTAGGTACAATCTATGAGTGATTGGGTGGGTATGTAGGTAGGTTTATGGATGTTTGGGTAAGTGAAGAGGTAGGACGGTGGTGGCTGGCATTGGTTGTGTAAACAAACCCCGTCACCAGCTGCTGGCCACGCCAATCTCTCACTGCTCAAGGTGACTCCGCCGCTCTTCCTCAGTTGCCACGGGCAGTCCACCAGAACCCCTACCCTGCTCACACGATACCATCCACTCCCCTTGATAAACCCATTCCTGCCGCTCATCCAACCTCATCCTAGAATCTCACCCAGATCCGGAAGAGCGCTGGAGAAAAAAAGAGTAGAACACCGCAGACGTCCAGAATTAGCGCCTCGATCAAGACCCAAACACCGCACCTTCTGTCTTCCTCCTCATCCTCATCCTCCTCAAATGCCCCTGGTGAAACCATCAACCGCACCAGATCATTATCAAGAGGCCGGTGCACACATCTCCTTCATGAATGGAAGATGAAAGACACAGGCCACAAGTGTATTTGTGACCTTGCAACCCAAACAACGGGCCACGGAGTAACACCGCTGTGGTCTGCGCTCCTTCGATGGAGGAGGAACGTCAGAAACACGAGGACGACGACGTCTCCTGAAGCTCTCCTCTCGTGGCCAGCAGAGCGAGACGTTGCCATGCAGCTCCTGCACACCTTTGCTCCCGTGTGCAAGAGTAGACTGAATTGAACCTCACAACTGCCCAAGCTGGCAAGTGGTAGAGACTGCGGGGCAATAGCAGGTGTCACGGGCTGCGGTGGAAAAGGTGGCAAAAGATGACGGCACGGGTTCTTGACACGTGTATTGCTTCGCGAGGTATCTCTTCGTATGAGCAGCCTTTCTTTGGGGGCTGTCGTTTCCTCCCACGCGAAGGCGAAACTCTCGACGTGCCGGAGTTGGCCAAACGTCGCGACCTCGAGCGGGGCCCTCTGGCGAGCCCCATAGAGGCGGCGTGACAGTTTAACCGGCAGGCTGTCGCGACCAATAACTGATGAAATACAAAGGTGTGTCGTAAACCCTCCTCCACACGACCACAGCAGGACCCTCGGTGAAACTAAAAATATATATATAATGGAGTCTCGGCTCGGACTTTCCTGAGTTAACAAAGGGCATTATGATAAACTCGAGTAGTAAATTCCACTAAATCACAGAGTCCTCATCCCAGGCCAGCATCCATCTGCTGGCCTGGCCCTGGTCCTAATCAGGCGTGATACATGGCTGTGGTGCACCCACGTGCCTCCTTACAATTATTAGTGCTTTGTGCCTCTGTCCATCTGTCTGCCGATCTGCATGGTAACTGCGCCCGTGATTGGCACCATCTGATGCAGGCCATTCCCTCGTGGCGGAATATATACATTGGGTGGGTGGCTCTGGACCACCGCTTTTGTCTGAACTACCGAGCAACCTCGGGGTCGGAGAGTTGTGGGTTTTAAAAGTTAATTCTGTCTGTATCGTTCACACTTCATTTAATCATAATCGTCATCATCCGACATGGTCAATCCAGTGCTGGATGAAGACGACGGTTGCACTCATAACACAAACGCACATGCGTCCAAGACACACTGACACTCTAACACACACACTCACTCACACACACTCACGCACACTCACTCATACACACTCACTCATACACACTCACTCATACACACTCACTCATACACACTCACTCACACACACTCACTCACACACACTCACACACACTCACTCACACACTCACACACGCGCGCGTATACAAACACACAAAGACACGCGCACTCACACATTTGCCAAGTGGTGTCAGCGAGCACCTATTAAGGTGCTCAATGGCACACGAGGCGGTGCGTGACCAGTATCACGCTCGGCCGCCTTTGCCTCCCCGACGGCGACGTTTACACACCGCACCAGGCACTCATTTGAGGCTGAGTCGACCTAGGGGATGGCCCAGCACCTGCGCAGATTATAATTCGTCGCCGCTGTTGGTGACCGCGAACGGGAGTCGAACTCGGGCCGCCCGGGTTCGAACACTCGCACGCCTCGTCAGGTCCCACGCGCTCTTCACCTCGCCACCTCGAGGCAGCGCTCCGCGCTCTCTGCATTTGCAAGCGAAGTGGCGTAACGAATGTGAGAGGCGTTAGAGAAAGGGGCGGGCGGGAGAAAGTTAAACCGAATCCACGCGGCGTTTACTGCAGGAAGCAATCAGGGCAATTAGAGTCGTGACTGCGCGCGGGGTGGCGAAGTGCCAAGCGGTGGCCGAGGGTTGGTGGATTGCGCGGAGATGGGAGCCATTCGCAGTCGCTCGCCACGGCGTTCGTTGTGATTCGTGATCGTCGTCGTTGTTATCGTTGTTGTTTTGAATCCGGCCGCGTTGTAGGAAGTTGAGCCCTCCACCACCCGGCGTGAGAGAGGTGCTTCTTGTGACAGAAATTGCGGCGGATTTAACCAAAATAGCGATTCTGTAATTATTATTCTACAACGTCTGTTATGTTGCGGTTGTTAATGCTGTACCTTTAGTACGGAATGTTGATGAACTTTTCAACTGCTCAGCATAGGCCTGCGAAGAGTATGGAGTATAAATATGCATATACTCATATTATATATGTCATGTATTTTAAATAATGTTTGAATATATGTAATATATATTATCATTCTATTTATATAGTTGAATATATATTACTGTATATTTATTTCAAAATAAAGTTTTATGAATATTTTAAATATTCTCTATGGTTCATTTATATATATGTTTGGCGTTTAATAATCGCAAGTTTATTACGCAATCCATGATTAAACGATGAACACGATGACGTCATAATACAATAACTTTATTTCGGAAGACGTGAAGGAAAACGATGTCATGTCACGTGTATCATCTCGTGATGCAGAGATGTCATTACTTTATTGCCATTTAGTTTTTCCATGATAGATTTTGTCAGGATAAAACATGCTACATATATGTGATGTTACACAGTAACCACGATATGATTATGTGTTGCCAATCTGACGCTACGATAATCGCGGTTATCTTGTACAATCTACGGTATCGTGACTCTCGTCATATCTCTGTAATAGCTCACTCCAAGCTAGGGTTGTTCTACAATAATCGGTAACCACTTTAAAATCGGTTACCGGTTCGTTATCTTGAACCGGTAACCGCCACAGAGCCACACCACCACACCACCACCCCACCACCCCACCACACCACCACAGGGGCGTCATCTCGCTGCGCTTCTCAGTCCGACAGAGACTCGCTCACATTGGGATGATGTTTGTGGCTCCAGACGTTGAACCGGTCGCCGGTTTTACCGGGGTTTGTTCCCCATGCGGTCACTGGTAAAGCAAAAACACGATCACAACAACAACAACAAACTCCTCAATGCAGACAAAGGTCCCCCGGGTAGCCTTAACAGACTTTTTGGGCAAGTGCTCTTAACGAGCACCTATGAAAGGCCAACGTGGCACACGAGGGTGGGTGGGGGGGGGCAATCACCACGCCCTTTGTCCACACAGTGGCGACATTTACCCACCGCACTATGTTGACCATTTACTTAAGGCCGAGTGAACCTAGGGGAGGCCCAGAGCCGCGCGAGTTGCCACGCCACCGTGGCAACTCGCCAACTTCGATTCCATCTCCCGCCCCTCCCCAGCCGCCTCCCTCCACCCGGCGGTATCGATGGGCACCGCCGCAGTTCAGTCGACCGACCGGCGGGCGGGTCGGCAGGTTGCGCGTGGTGGGGTAGAACTCGGGGGTCGTCTCGCCTCTCCCGAGACGCGCGTGGGCAGCGTGGACAGACGCGCACTCTCCACGGGGCCCTCTCCACGGGGCCCTCTCCATGGGGCCCTCTGCTGGAGGCCATTCTCGCCGGTCGTGGCGTGAGCGCTTCTTCATCACACCACCAAACACTCATTTTACGTAATACAGGTTGGTTTTTTGGGGAGGTTGGATCGCGTAAATATATAAATGTGTCGGTAAAGCCGCCACCACTCGACTCAGCCAACTCGTAAGGGTTGTCACGTAGACAGAACATGCCAGATTTGCCGCCTGATAATGCTGGTTGTAATTACTGGCGAAACGTCGGACCCGGATTGTAAATGTTGTGGATTTGCCCTCCGACACACAGCCGGTGTGCTGCTGTGCTAGTGACGAATTGGCACGTTCTGTTTACCTGACCAACCCCTTGCTCATTGGCTGTGTCGGGTGGTGGCGGCTTTAACGACACATTTATATATTTACGCGATCTCACCCCCAAAAAACCTCTATTCCGAGTGATATTGATCGCGAAAGCCCTACCACGCGTTCAACTCATTTCCCGGTTCGGAACGTCGTAAACCGGTAACCGAATCGACATTGGTTTGAGAGGAGCCCGCGCCCTTCGTGAGCGCCAGTTACAGACCTCACGTCCACGCGCTTAGATCGCTCGACGCAGTGCCGAACGTGCGACAAAACGGTAACCGGTTATTCACAAAACTAAAAACCGGTTTCCTATATTTTTTGCGGTTACAGCGCCTACGATTTTCACGGTTGGCTTCGTACGGCGGGATAGACGTTCAACATACATACACGATGGAGTAAAACTGTTTGAACAATCCCAGTTTATATAGAGGCCAGTTGTTAGTGGGGAGGTGATGGGTCTCAATTTTCGAGTTATTTTTTGCGATGTCTGTTTTAAGTTTAATCCATGCCGGTGTTAGTCGTCGTGGTGTTCGAAGTGAACAACTCCGGCAAAACTACAAAAACATCCGATAAAATGTGACAGTGACATGAACCCAGCGATCTGCGTTTGGCGGAGGGGAAAAACCGGTTTCTTTATTTTTGGGGTTAACCACACCTCCAATGAGCACGTTTGGCTACGTACGGCGCGAAAGAAGTTCAGCATACAGCACACGATGGACTCCAGCTGTTTGAATAGCGCTGGTGTACAAAGGCGAGTTGTTAGTGGGGAGGCAATCGAGGACGTATAGTGCGGCGAGTTCTTCCGTTGTCGCGCTGGTCGAATAGTCAGAACAACCCTGAGCCGCGTGGCCGCGCTGTGGACGCAGGGAGGCTGGGTTCGCCTCCACTCCACGTTCGGCCTCCGAGGGGAGCGATGTCTGAACTGGTCATGGCCTCTCTAGTGTATCAGTCTGCGCTGACCAAAGTGGTAAAGTATGGTCAAACAACCCCCCATTGACTGCTTAACTACAACTACTCAACTTTTTTGTATTTTACCAGGTAAGGTCCCACTGAGCTATGTAGCTCTTTTTCAGAAGCGACCTGGCCACAAATGATAGCTCTACAAAGTGACTCATCATCACCACGTGGACATTTACATAGCAGCCAAATACTCTAAACTCGTGTTTCTAAATGTGAAGGGAAAAACCCGGAGGACCCGGGGAAAATCCACGGGACCACAGGGAGAGAGACACGCAGACTCCAAATATACAGCAGGCATCGTCAGGGTCGGGATCGAACCCACGACCTCCTGTATACC
This sequence comes from Lampetra planeri, assembly GCF_965212315.1. Classification (NCBI taxonomy): domain Eukaryota; kingdom Metazoa; phylum Chordata; class Hyperoartia; order Petromyzontiformes; family Petromyzontidae; genus Lampetra; species Lampetra planeri. The sequence goes on from NC_136153.1 coordinate 8,889,211, forward strand.
AGGCGAGGTAGTTAACATATCCTAGCCACTGTGATGATGATGAGAGAGAGACGTGAACTTCACATATACAGCAGCAGACATCAGGGTCGGGATCGAACCCACGACCTCCTGTATACCTGGCGAGGTAGTCAACATCTCACAGCCACCGTGATGATGATGATGAGAGAGATACGTGAACTCCACATATACAACAGCAGGCATCAGGGTCGGGATCGAACCCACGACCTCCTGTATACCTGGCGAGGTAGTCAACATCTCACAGCCACCGTGCTATTACTCGATGACAGAGGCGGAGCCAGAAGCTCCCCAAGGGGAAGTTGTTCCCGACATTTCAAGCTTTCTACAATCGGGTCCTACATTAATCACAATATTAAGAAATAAATAGAAATCACTCACGAGGAGAGAATCACTCACGAGGGAGACTCACTCACGAGGGAGAATCACTCACGAGGAGAGAATCACTCACGAGAGAGAATCACTCACGGGGGAGAATCACTCACGGGGGAGAATCACTCACGAGGGAGAATCACTCACGAGGAGAATCACTTACGAGGGAGAGAATCACTCACGAGGGAGAATCACTCACGAGGGAGAATCACTCACGAGGAGAGAATCACTCACGAGAGAGAATCACTCACGGGGGAGAATCACTCACGAGGGAGAATCACTCACGAGGGAGAGAATCACTCACGAGAGAGAATCACTCACGAGGGAGAATCACTCACGAGGAGAATCACTCACGAGGGAGAGAATCACTCACGGGGGAGAATCACTCACGAGGAGAGAATCACTCACGAGGGAGAATCACTCACGGGGAGAATCACTCACGAGGGAGAATCACTCACGAGGGAGAATCACTCACGTGGGAGAATCACTCACGAGGGAGAGAATCACTCACGGGGGAGAATCACTCACGAGGGAGAATCACTCACGTGGGAGAATCACTCACGAGGGAGAATCACTCACGAGGGAGAATCACTCACGTGGGAGAATCACTCACGAGGGAGAATCACTCACGTGGGAGAATCACTCACGAGGGAGAGAATCACTCACGGGGGAGAATCACTCACGAGGGAGAATCACTCACGGGGGAGAATCACTCACGAGGGAGAATCACTCACGAGGGAGAATCACTCACGAGGGAGAATCACTCACGGGGGAGAATCACTCACGAGGGAGAGAATCACTCACGGGGGAGAATCACTCACGAGGGAGAATCACTCACGAGGAGAATCACTCACGAGGGAGAGAATCACTCACGAGGGAGAATCACTCACGAGGGAGAATCACTCACGAGGGAGAGAATCACTCACGAGGGAGAGAATCACTCACGAGGGAGAGAATCACTCACGAGGGAGAATCACTCACGAGGAGAAAATCACTCACGAGGAGAGAATCACTCACGAGGGAGAATCACTCACGAGGAGAATCACTCACGAGGGAGAGAATCACTCACGGGGGAGAATCACTCACGAGGAGAGAATCACTCACGAGGGAGAGAATCACTCACGAGGGAGAGAATCACTCACGAGGGAGAATCACTCACGAGGAGAATCACTCACGAGGGAGAGAATCACTCACGAGGGAGAGAATCACTCACGAGGGAGAGAATCACTCACGAGGGAGAATCACTCACGAGGAGAATCACTCACGAGGGAGAGAATCACTCACGGGGGAGAATCACTCACGAGGAGAGAATCACTGACGAGGGAGAATCACTCACGGGGGAGAATCACTCACGAGGGAGAATCACTCACGAGGAGAGAATCACTCACGAGGGAGAATCACTCACGGGGGAGAATCACTCACGAGGGAGAATCACTCACGAGGAGAGAATCACTCACGAGGAGAGAATCACTCACGAGGGAGAATCACTCACGAGGGAGAATCACTCACGAGGAGAGAATCACTCACGAGGAGAGAATCACTCACGAGGGGAGAATCACTCACGAGGAGAATCACTCACGAGGAGAGAATCACTCACGGGGGAGAGAATCACTCACGAGGAGAGAATCACTCACGAGAGAGAATCACTCACGGGGGAGAATCACTCACGAGGGAGAATCACTCACGAGGGAGAGAATCACTCACGAGAGAGAATCACTCACGAGGGAGAATCACTCACGAGGAGAATCACTCACGAGGGAGAGAATCACTCACGGGGGAGAATCACTCACGAGGAGAGAATCACTCACGAGGGAGAATCACTCACGGGGAGAATCACTCACGAGGGAGAATCACTCACGAGGGAGAATCACTCACGTGGGAGAATCACTCACGAGGGAGAGAATCACTCACGGGGGAGAATCACTCACGAGGGAGAATCACTCACGTGGGAGAATCACTCACGAGGGAGAATCACTCACGAGGGAGAATCACTCACGTGGGAGAATCACTCACGAGGGAGAATCACTCACGTGGGAGAATCACTCACGAGGGAGAGAATCACTCACGGGGGAGAATCACTCACGAGGGAGAATCACTCACGGGGGAGAATCACTCACGAGGGAGAATCACTCACGAGGGAGAATCACTCACGAGGGAGAATCACTCACGGGGGAGAATCACTCACGAGGGAGAGAATCACTCACGGGGGAGAATCACTCACGAGGGAGAATCACTCACGAGGAGAATCACTCACGAGGGAGAGAATCACTCACGAGGGAGAATCACTCACGAGGGAGAATCACTCACGAGGGAGAGAATCACTCACGAGGGAGAGAATCACTCACGAGGGAGAGAATCACTCACGAGGGAGAATCACTCACGAGGAGAAAATCACTCACGAGGAGAGAATCACTCACGAGGGAGAATCACTCACGAGGAGAATCACTCACGAGGGAGAGAATCACTCACGGGGGAGAATCACTCACGAGGAGAGAATCACTCACGAGGGAGAGAATCACTCACGAGGGAGAGAATCACTCACGAGGGAGAATCACTCACGAGGAGAATCACTCACGAGGGAGAGAATCACTCACGAGGGAGAGAATCACTCACGAGGGAGAGAATCACTCACGAGGGAGAATCACTCACGAGGAGAATCACTCACGAGGGAGAGAATCACTCACGGGGGAGAATCACTCACGAGGAGAGAATCAATCACGAGGGAGAATCACTCACGGGGGAGAATCACTCACGAGGGAGAATCACTCACGAGGAGAGAATCACTCACGAGGGAGAATCACTCACGGGGGAGAATCACTCACGAGGGAGAATCACTCACGAGGAGAGAATCACTCACGAGGAGAGAATCACTCACGAGGGAGAATCACTCACGAGGAGAGAATCACTCACGAGGGGAGAATCACTCACGAGGAGAATCACTCACGAGGAGAGAATCACTCACGGGGGAGAGAATCACTCACGAGGAGAGAATCACTCACGAGGGAGAATCACTCACGAGGGAGAGAATCACTCACGAGGAGAGAATCACTCACGAGGGAGAATCACTCACGAGGAGAGAATCACTCACGAGGGAGAGAATCACTCACGAGGGAGAGAATCACTCACGAGGAGAGAATCACTCACGAGGGAGAGAATCACTCACGAGGAGAGAATCACTCACGAGGAGAGAATCACTCACGAGGGAGAATCACTCACGAGGAGAGAATCACTCACGAGGGAGAGAATCACTCACGAGGGAGAGAATCACTCACGAGGGAGAATCACTCACGAGGAGAGAATCACTCACGAGGGAGAGAATCACTCACGAGGAGAATCACTCACGAGGGAGAGAATCACTCACGAGGGAGAATCACTCACGAGGGAGAGAATCACTCACGAGGGAGAATCACTCACGAGGGAGAATCACTCACGAGGGAGAATCACTCACGAGGAGAGAATCACTCACGAGGAGAGAATCACTCACGAGGGAGAATCACTCACGAGGGAGAATCACTCACGAGGAGAGAATCACTCACGAGGAGAGAATCACTCACGAGGGAGAATCACTCACGAGGGAGAGAATCACTCACGAGGGAGAGAATCACTCACGAGGGAGAATCACTCACGAGGGAGAGAATCACTCACGAGGAGAGAATCACTCACGAGGAGAGAATCACTCACGAGGGAGAGAATCACTCACGAGGAGAATCACTCACGAGGAGAATCACTCACGAGGGAGAGAATCACTCACGAGGAGAGAATCACTCACGAGGAGAATCACTCACGAGGAGAGAATCACTCACGAGGGAGAGAATCACTCACGAGGGAGAGAATCACTCACGAGGAGAATCACTCACGAGGGAGAATCACTCACGAGGGAGAGAATCACTCACGAGGGAGAGAATCACTCACGGGGGAGAATCACTCACGAGGAGAGAATCACTCACGAGGGAGAATCACTCACGAGGGAGAATCACTCACGAGGGAGAATCACTCACGAGGGAGAATCACTCACGAGGGAGAATCACTCACGAGGGAGAGAATCACTCACGGGGGAGAATCACTCACGAGGGAGAATCACTCACGAGGGAGAATCACTCACGAGGGAGAATCACTCACGAGGGAGAATCACTCACGAGGGAGAATCACTCACGAGGGAGAATCACTCACGAGGGAGAATCACTCACGAGGGAGAGAATCACTCACGGGGGAGAATCACTCACGAGGGAGAATCACTCACGGGGAGAATCACTCACGAGGGAGAATCACTCACGAGGGAGAATCACTCACGAGGAGAGAATCACTCACGGGGAGAATCACTCACGAGGGAGAGAATCACTCACGAGGGAGAATCACTCACGAGGGAGAATCACTCACGAGGAGAATCACTCACGAGGGAGAGAATCACTCACGAGGGAGAATCACTCACGAGGGAGAATCACTCACGAGGGAGAGAATCACTCACGAGGGAGAGAATCACTCACGAGGGAGAGAATCACTCACGAGGGAGAATCACTCACGAGGAGAAATCACTCACGAGGAGAGAATCACTCACGAGGGAGAATCACTCACGAGGGAGAATCACTCACGAGGGAGAGAATCACTCACGGGGAGAATCACTCACGAGGAGAGAATCACTCACGAGGGAGAGAATCACTCACGAGGGAGAGAATCACTCACGAGGGAGAATCACTCACGAGGGAGAATCACTCACGAGGGAGAGAATCACTCACGAGGGAGAGAATCAC